>NW_021833820.1:15000-20000 GCF_006345805.1 Octopus sinensis
ATCATTCCATGATCGACTTTATCAAAGGCCTTTGCAAAGTCGAGATATATCACTTCAACATTTGAGTGGTCGAGCAGTCGTTTCAGCACCCAGTCATAGTGTTGTAGGAGCTGAGTTAAACAGCTTCTCCCTGGTCGGAAACCATGTTGGGTGTCGGGCAGCAAGTCATTTTCTTCAAGGAAGGTGATCAGTTTCCTTCTGACTATTCGTTCCATGACCTTGCTGATGTGTGAGGTCAGAGAGATAGGTCTGTAGTTCTTGGCCTCCGCTCTGCTACCTCCTTTATGAATAGGGCATATTTTACCTTCCTTCAGTTTTTTTGGAAGTTTGCCAGCTGCAAGGAAGCTCTGAAAGAGGAACTGCAGCGGTCTTGCTAGGACTCTCTTACATACTTTTAGGAGGATTGCCGGGAATCCATCGGGGCCAGTAGCTGAGTCTGTTTTCATTTCATCTATAGCCTTTATTACATCGTCTTCCTTTATATCGATGTAGTCTATCGTCACCGCCTCTGATTTTATATCTGCAGTGGTAAAGAAGTCAGTTGGATTGGTGATTTGGAAATGCCCAAGGGGTGTAGTGAAAACACTCTTGAATTGCTCATTCAGTATTTCACTTACCCTCATTGGTTTTCCTGTGAGTGTGCCATCCTTTTCAACGAGTGGCCATATCCTACAGTGCACCGTAGCTGTTTCTTTGGCATACCTGTAGAAAGCTCTGGGGTTAGATTTTATGTTGTCTATAGGCCAGGCTTCTTTGTCTGCTCTTTCCTTTTCATGGGAGAGTTGCAGACATTTTTCAATTTCCAACAGTTTTATTTTTAGGCGGGACTTTTCACTGCTTTCAATTTGTTTGTTTAGGCGATTTGAAATTTTTGTACGCCGTCTCATTAAAATTTTCCTCTCTCTGGGGATTTTGTTCTTGTGTACAGTGGCCTTTCTCTCTGGGACACATTTGTAGCATATGGCTTGCATTACAGACATGAATTGTTGAAGTTTCACGTCGATGTCTGGCGAGGAGAGACATTTAGGCCAGCTTTGTTTGAGGATCTCTTTCTCAATTTGTTTCTAGTTTGCCTTATGGTAGTTCAAGCTGGAAATATTCTGAGTGTTTCTTGTAGGCTGCATGTCCGTGCTCTCTTTTGGCCCGTACATGGTCAGCTCTACCATGTTGTGATCCGAGAGTAGTGTCGGTGTCACTTTCACATTATGGATGAGATCCATATTATTTGTGAAGCAGACATCCAGTGTGTTACCTGCGCTGGTTGGCTGGAGTATTACTTGCTCCATGTACAGGGTGTTGATGAGGTTCAAGAGGGACCTTTCCTGCCCTCGTTCACATCTTGTCATTCCTGGGAGAGAAAGGCCCTCGGGCCATCTGACATTGGGTAGGTTGAGGTCTCCCATAAGAAGTACACTTATGTGTTGTTCTAATGTGATTAGAACTTCTTCTATTTTTATAAGGCAGTCTTCAAACTTGCCTACATGGCTTGGGGCATCTGGAGGGCGATATGTAGCACACACAACTACATTAAGTTGCCTTATATGTACAATTAGTGTCACACACGAGTTTGAGTATGACAAAAGGACCTGGGGTGGGAGGTCCTCACGGATGTACATAGCAACTCCTCCATGACTCCTTTCTTTTCTGTCGGTCCGTAGTACAACATACTATGGTATGTGTAATTCCGCATCTGCTATGTCCGGTTTCAGGTGCGTTTCCGTGAGTGCTATGCAACAAAGTCTCTCAAGAACGGGATTTTTGTCCTGTTACTGAGTGTTTGCAGTCCTCTGATGTTCAGTAGGAGCATCGAGGTGAGGTGTATGTTGTTGCCGGCGGTGTCCATCTTGGGTCTGTTTGCTGTGGTGGTCTTGTATATTGTGGGTAATCCCACCTTCGAGCTTCGGTTTGATGAAGCCAGGTCAGCTGCTGTCCAATCTTTTGTGCCATGCACAAAAAAGATTCTTGCTCAGCAGCTGCCCTTTCAACAACATCATGTTGGCGGTTTGTTGCACGCACCACATCTGCGTACCTCCGGTTTGGGGCATGTTGTGCGTGGTCTATTCCTTTTCCTTTTGTTGATAGTCTGTTTCCTATCTGTTTCGTGTCTCTTTGGCAGGGTCCCCGATGTGCAAAGCGGCAGCCTGCACCTTCCTCTCCATGCCAGCAGGTACCTCTCAGGTAGAAGCTACACACCCGTGTGCGCTGTTTGTTTCCATCCTTTGTGGTCCCACTTCTATTCCTGGCTGTTTCACCCTTTGGTCCTGCTTGAGCTTTTCCTTCAGTTCTTTTAGTCCTTCTTTTAGTTCTTCCTCCCTCTATTTCTTCCTTGGGTTCTTCATCTCCATGGCCTCTTTGGCTGGTAAGAGCACTTGCACTTGGGTTCACTTCCCGGGCAGGTTTCTCATTCAAAACCCCTTCCCGGGTGTCCAATAGGTGGGGATGACTCCTATGGGGGTGAAAAACCTCATAAGATAAAAATTTCGAATTAATATAAATTAATATGTTCAATAAGAAAGAATTATTTTCGAAATTTTTATCTTATGAGGTTTTTCACGCTATCTACCTGATAATTTCTTGTTAAGATTCCTTATTAAGAGGTTATCCTTAATTGTTAAATAATTTTATTCCGAAAAAACTTTTCTATCCGAAATGCAATTCGAAGAAGCCTGCCATTTACCGGATGTATTATATGTAAACTCCCCCATGTGCTTCGTTGTTGAACAGTTAGCTGTTTAGCTTCGACGTGACGAGGTCGTTTATTTATGATACGTTCAGAACCATTCTTGCTGATGAGTACGTAAGTACGAAATCACAGGTGATACAAGACTTAATTGTTTAAATGCCTTGCTTTGAAAAATTGCATTTGGGTAGAATTAGTAAAATTTTTGGTAGAAATGACTAATGTCCCTCTTAGCGTGTGGCATGTATGTATAATAATGCCCTCTATATATAAATTAATATATATATATATATATAATATATATATAAATATATATATTATATATAATAATATAATATATATATAAATATATATATATACATATATATATAAATATATATAATATATATAATATATATAATATATAAATTATATTAAAATATATATATAAATATATATATATATATAAATATATATAAATATATAAATATATATATAAATAATATATATATATATATAAATATATATATATATATATATATATAATATATATATATATAAATATATATATAAATATATATATATATATATATATAAATATATATATATATATATATAAATATATATATATATATAAATATGTATATATATATAATAATATATATATATATATTAATATATATATATATATATATATATTTATATATATATTTATATATATATTATATTTATATATATATTTATATTATATATATTATATAATATTTATATATATATATGTATATATATATATATTTATATATATATATATATATATATATATATATTTTGATATATTATTTATATATATATATATATATATATATAAATACAAAAGGTAATGCAATAAAAATGGTAAATAATTTTCTGTGGTTTTTCATGTAACCAACAATTATTTACCGGTAAATTTCGGTATGTAAATACGACAAATTAATTGTCAGGACCTTTGTAAGGTTCAGTATATAGTAAAGAAAATAAGGTGGCTAGCAGCAGGCTGTTTCGCCTCATACCGAAGGAATTAGAAATGGCAGTCAAAGACCGTTTTTTCCATTTTCTATAAGAGGAGATTCTGAAAAATTATTTACCATTTTTATTGCATTACCATGTGGATTCCTCATTCCATTACGATTACCCAGAAGGCGCGCATGGCAGAATTTTGGAGGGAAAATTTACGTTCTCAGTCGTTACTTAGTTTTAACATCTGCGCACTTCCCCCCACTATCTGATGTCGCTGGGTCAGAAGTGAGGGCTGGTGGCATTTGGTAAAGCTATCGAATATAGCGCTGATGACGGAATTCAAACTACTTTTTCTATGTTTGCGATCCAGAAACACGGTGTTCGCTATTAACGGTAAGTGACTGCTTTCGTATATTTGCCACTCCGATTTTGTGTATGTGAGCCGTAAGGGCCTTCGTTTTTGGAATCTCCTCTTATAGAAAATGGAAAAAACGGTCTTTGACTGCCATTTCTAATTCCTTCGGTATGAGGCGAAACAGCCTGCTGCTAGCCACCTTATTTTCTTTACAATATATATATATATATATATATTGAACATAATTAGATAGATAAATAAATAGATAGATTATCCAACATGTCCAGAGCCTGGAGACCTGACGAACTGGCGTTGTTCGTACGAGCCTGGAAATGCGCCGACGGAGAAAAGCCAAACAATGTAATTACGGCTGTGCTGAAGAGCGACAGCTACAAAAGGACGGTAGCTCAGATAGAGCGAAAGAAACAGGAATTCATACGCTCCTATGCGCTTGTGCGGTCGCACATCGGCACACTTGATGCCATTTTTGAGAACGAGCAGGGCAAAGATGGCAAGGATGGAGACGATGAAAGAAGTCACCCCCACCTGGTGGACACCCGGGAAGGGGTTTTGAGTGAGAAACCTGCCCGGGAAGTGAACCCAAGTACAAGTGCTCCTACTGGCAGCAAGGGCCATGGAGATGGAGAACCCAGGGAAGAAGTAGGGGGAGGAAGAACCAAAAGAAGGACTGAAAGAGCTAAAGGAAAAGCTCAAGCAGGACCAAAGGGTGAAACAGCCAGGATTAGAAGTGGAACCGCAAAGGATGGAAACAAACAGCGCACACGGGTGTGTAGGTTCTACTTGAGAGGTACCTGCTGGCATGGAGAGGAAGGTGAAGGCTGCCGCTTTGCACATCGGGGACCCTGCCGCAGAGACACAAAACAGATAAACAAACCATCAACACAAGGAAAAGGGATGGACCACGCACCACATGCCCCAAAACGGAGGTACGCAGATGTGGTGCGTACCACAAACCGCCAACATGATGTT
>NW_021833820.1:25000-27500 GCF_006345805.1 Octopus sinensis
TTTGCTGGTTTGACCAGAGCTAGCAAGCTGGGAAGCTACACTAAGTTCCAGTCTGATTTGCCTTGGTTTCTACAGCTGGATGCCATTCCTAATGCCAACCACTTTATAGTGCATGCTGGGTGCTTTTTACAAATTACCTGCACAAGTGCTTTTAAATGGCACCAACACAAGTGCTTTTTATATGGCACTGACTCATGCAGGCCACATTCCCTGGTAAAGGGGATGTGGCCTTAACACTTCTGCAGTAGAAAACAGGTCTTGATAAATAGAGTAATTATATGCTATACAATTTCTGAGTAATTTTGGAGATCAAAATGTGCTCAAGGTGGTTGTTGGTGCAATGGATAATAATTTTGTGGATGTTTACCAAGTCAGTTGTCAGACATCAGAACTTCAATGTATTTATGACCAGGGAAACAAGGCATTCAGAATATGGTAGATGCATGGTGGAGGGTATTCACTTGGTTGTATGTCTTTGAACAGTTTCCAGAGCCTGATTGTACCATTTTTATTTCTGGCTTTACAGTGTTAGCATGGCCACTCCGCTAGTAATATGCACCAAAGAAGAACAAAGAGCAGTCATCTGAGAGATGGTAATAGTGAACTTCGTGAGTGGTGGAGTTTGATTTGCATCCTGCTCCCACCTCGTGCTTCATGCTTGTACAACCACTTTTAAACCTCTTGATCCACTCATACACAGTTCTACGTGGTAGTCCATTGGCCCCGTATTGTGCTAAAAACCTCTGATGAATTTCAGCACCTGACACACCTTTCAACCAGAGAAATCAGCTCACTGTTCTTTGTTGTAATGCCAGAAAAGAAAATGGTGCGATCAGGCTCAAACTTCGATCACATGCCACATTAGTACCAACTATAAGCATGCATGCTCAGAAGGCATTGTGACAATATTAAAGATATGTTATGGCTAAAGTGGGGATAATTTTTGACTTCTCCTCGTACTTGATTGTGTCCCTTTGACTTGACATATAACTCTCTTCCAAGACGATTGTGAAGTGAGCATCACCAACATACAAGCTGTGTTCTTTGTTTCCTATCATTTTTGAAAAAATAGACTTTTCTCAAGTCTATGAATTGTCTGTGTTAACTACATCCCAAAGATGGAGCCTTGTATCCTTCTTGGAAACTGGCTCCCTCCTCAGTGGAAGATTTATAATAATTAAAAAATAGAAGAAACACATACATACATACACACACATTACATTTATTTATAGAACTATAAAATCAGCAGATATTAGGAGTGAATATGCTTTTTTAACCATGCCAGCTCTGTCTGGCCCCCGTGTTGGTGGCACGTAAAAGCACCATCCGTTCGTGTCTGTTGCCAGCCTCGCATGGCCCCGTGCCGGTGACATGTAAAAGCACCATCCATTCGTGGCCGTTTGCCAGCTCTGTCTGGCACCTGTGCGGGTGGCACGTAAAAAGCACCCACTACACTCATGGAGTGGTTGGCGTTAGGAAGGGCATCCAGCCGTAGAAACACTGCCAGATCTGACTGGGCCTGATGAAGCCTTCCAGCTTCACAGACCCCAGTTGAACCGTCCAACCCATGCTAGCATGGAGAACGGACGCTAAATGATGATGATGATATAAATATATATTATATATATATATATATATATTATATATATAAATATATATATAAATATATATTATATAAATATAAATATATATATATATAATATAATATAAGGGCCTGGAACTTACCTGCATTAAACTGCATGTTGTTGTCCTCAGCCCACCTGTATATTGTGTCCAGCTCATGTTGCAGATGCGCAATATTTTCAGGGTTTTGTATTGCGTGGGAGACTTTTGTGTCATCTGCATAGCTAGCAAGGGTGGTCATCGTAGCAACTGAAGGCATGTCTGAAAGGGCCACTATGAACATCAGTGGCCCCAAGACAGTGCCCTGTGGGACACCGCTTGTTATTTTCGTTTCCTTTGAGGTGGCTCCATTGCTCACAACTGCCTGTTTTCTGTCTTTTAGGAAGTTGTGCAGCCACTCTCCAAGTTTCCCGCCGATGCCGAGACCACGCAGTTTGTGACAGATCATACCATGATCGACTTTATCAAAGGCTTTTGCAAAGTCGAGATACATCCACATTTGAGCCATTTAGTAGCTGTTTCAACACCCAGTCATAGTGTTGCAGGAGCTGTGTTAGGCAGCCTCTACCTGGTCGAAATCCATGCTGGGTGTCAGACAGCAAGTCATTTTCTTCAAGGAACATGATTAGTTTCTTACGGACTATTCGTTCCATGACTTTGCTGATGTGTGAGGTCAGAGAGATAGGCCTATAATTTTTAGCATCTGCTCTGCTACCTCCCTTATGGATAGGGCATATTACCCCCTCTTTCAATTTGACTGGGAGCTTACCACTTGCAAGAAATTTCTGAAAAAGAAGCTGTAGCGGTTTTGCAAGGGCTCGTTTGCATGATTTGAGAAGGATCGCTGGGAATCCATCAGGTCCAGCAGCTGAGTTTG
>NW_021833820.1:40000-47069 GCF_006345805.1 Octopus sinensis
GATTCACCCAAATCCTAATCTATATATATATGAACGTGAGTGTATCTTTGTATGTATATATAATATAATATAAGGTAAATAATTATTAATTTTAAAATCAACAATTATTACCGAGTAGTTTTCGGTATGGAAATATAACCATTATCGGTAAACTTTTATATATATATACATCTAGATATATATATATATATATATATAATATATATATATATATATATATATATATATATATATAGGGTAAGCAACAGGTTGCTTAGCCACACACCGAAAATTTAGAAATAGCAGTCAAAAACTGCTTATTTCTATTTTCTACCAATATAACTCCACATATAACATATACATGTAACTCACATATGTAAAAAGAAGGAAAAATAACGAAAACAAAGTCTTTGGTCAGTTACAGACGTGTTTCTGGGTTAGAATTTTAGATAACTCATTCCCGTCTTCAGCGCAATATTCCATTAGATGATAGATTTGCAAATGCTATTTACCTACCTCTTGCATCCCGATCTCGTGCCATCGGAGATAGCAGAAGATAGTCAGTGCTTTTCTAGCACTGTCGAACTCCTTGTTCCACCACCATGTCACCCGCGGCCTAGCTGGGATTTTGCACCAGCCACAAATTTGGTTTGTGTCCCCAGTAGATTGTCCCATAGGAATTCCAATTATCATCTAAGGTATATTTTCCTACCTCCTCTTTCACTTCAACATCAGAGACTTCCATTATCATGTCTCTAAATTTCTGTTTCCTTGTTTGGTCCATAACCTTTTCTAATAGGTTTTATCTCTCCGATTCATTCTAACACTAATTCTGAAGTCATTAACTAGAACCTATGTTGGTGTGTACACTCTTCACCTAGAAAAAAATTCTAATTTGTGAGGAGCTGCCTATCTTATTGACTCGCGAGGAGGTAATCGACCTTATTTATGTTTTTATCAGATTGATAAGTGTTTAGGTGGATATTTGGTTTTCTGAAGGTAGCAACTCAGAACTCTAGTAGCTTTGTTCCCTCCTGAGGGACCGAAGAGGGAGCCGATAAACTCGCCGAAATTCCAGCATGACTCAAATTTATTTATAGAAATCAAGATTTTTGAGAGAAGCATCGACACGCTGGACATAGCATAGGTAAGATATGGAAATTTATGGACACCATCTCAAAGTTTTAACAAGACTATAGTAATATATGGATAAAATCTCATATCGCATCTACAGTAAGGGAATATATGTGTGGAACATCATATTGTAATTTTAAAATCTATAAACATCACAAAGTTTTAGCAAACGTAGACAATTTCATAGTTTGAAATAACAGGCTTACGCATTTTGGGGGGAGACGTACAATAGTCATCCTATCGTATGAATGTTTATAGCAGCATTGAAGACCGAGTGGGAGAGGAGAAATGAGAGATAGCATGGTCAAAGAGGAAGCGGGTAAACTCGCCAAAATTCTAGCATACAGCAAGTTTATAGAAATCTAGATTTTTTAGAGGAGCATCGACATGTTTGACACAGCTTAGGTAAGATATTTCTACAAACATAGACAATTTAATAGTTTGAAAGGAGCATTGACACATAGGTAGTATTGGTGAACTGGCAGAATCCTTAGCGAGTCTGGCGAAATGCTTAGTAATATTTCGTCTGCCATGTTCTGAGTTCAAATTTCTTATCATACCACTGACAGTTGCAATGACAGGACAGTTCTCGTATACGATACCACATCTTTTGTATTTTAATTACCGGGTACTTATATTTACTTAATTTCTCAAATACTTTTACAGATATATTTTTATCAGTGGGATTACTTAGATCTATTAGTCTACAAGTATTTTCTTCTTTTTCTTTAATGACTATGTCTGGTCGATTAACGTGGATCGCTCTGTCCGTGTTGACTGAAAAATTGAAGAGGATAGTAACATTTTTTTACCTTCAATGACTGGCTCAGGATGATGTTCATATCAGTAAGCAAAAGAACTGATTTTGTAGTGTTTTTATATTTACCAATGTAAATACTGTCCTACCCTATCGTGATAAATTTTGTTTTCGTTTGGTGTCAGCACAAGGCAACCCGAGACGAGATGGTCTATTGTTTCATCAAATCTATCACACAATCTGCATTCATGGTCAGAACCATTTTGAAGAACGTTGGCCTGGTAGTTTTGTACGTGCAAGCTTTGGTCTTGTGCTGCCAGTC
The DNA here is from genome assembly GCF_006345805.1 of Octopus sinensis. Taxonomy (NCBI): domain Eukaryota; kingdom Metazoa; phylum Mollusca; class Cephalopoda; order Octopoda; family Octopodidae; genus Octopus; species Octopus sinensis. Next base: position 42,193 of record NW_021833820.1, read on the forward strand.
TGAAACCTTCAGTCTCTGCTTTCAGTCCTGTTTCCCAGCTACTGATGGCTGATGATTGGTCTACATCTGTGTTTTGACTTCGAAGTATATAGTATACATGCAGAGGCTTCTGGTTGCACTGTTCCTCAATTTGTTTCTGCCCGTTCCATTTTGCAGTCTGCTTGATTTGTTTTGCTTGTTTTGTGGCAATGGTTTCAGATCCTTCATCTATTTCAGGGTTAATACCAAGTTCCTTTGCAAATTTCCAAACTTCTTTGACAATCGAATGTGAAGTTTTGCTCCTTTCGTGTTTGCACAGAAGCATAATCGTCCAGCCTCTGTACTAGATAAGTACCTGTTCATTGCCATTTTGGAAGTTTTATAGCACCGTTCTACCTGCATCATTCCTCTTCTCCTATTATATCTAGGTAGGTACTGCTTTTGGTTGGTGTATGTTCTTAGACGTTAGTAGCTAATTTGTCTTCCAGTCCAGGTGTTGAAGCCTTGTAAGATACCAGTTAATGATGCTAAAACTATATTAGACTGCTGGAAGTGCCACTATCTTAAAGGCTTTAATGCAATTTTTCAAGCTGAATTCAGTTTTTAGTATGAGTCATATTCTCCTGTAATACTCCTTTCTTATACTTTTCCGTCATAGTAGCATGTTCTATACCATCTCCTTTGTTTATCCTCAGGTATTTGTAATTTCCTTGTGAGTCAATCTCTTTGATGATAGCATTGGTAACTAATTTCATGGAAGCTGTTTGCCTGATCTTGCCACTTGTAAAAGTTGCTGTAGTGCACTTACCAAGACCAAAATTCTTTTATCATTATTGAGTGAGAGAGCAGTGCATGACATCAGAATGTCACTGGGATAAAATATACAAAGCCTAGTATACCCATCATGACTACCCGCCTGATAAGGGTACACCAGATACATGCATCACAACCATATGTGTTCGTGATATAGTGAACTCATATCATGATAAATAGTGCATGAGCTCACTAGTGGGGCCCAGTTAGAATTTTCTTCATATTGAGTAGCTCATTCCACTCAAAGTCATTGAATAAGGAATATTGAAGGATGTTGAACAAAACACCAATGTCTCCAGAGGTGAATTATCCAAACCCCAAAGAATTCTTCTCAATACATGGCTATGATGCTCCCCCACTACTTCTGCTCATGATCAGAGATGCACATATCATCAGCTACCAAGGGACATGCTCAACTGGTTAAGGTCAAGCAACTGACAAGCAAATTGAGAAGAATATTTGCTGTAGCCCATCTTTTATATCAAGACAATACAATGTACATGATTACACTTCCAATCAGTTAAGATCCGAAGCCACCTGAGCCACTGCCTGGTACTGCATCAGGGCAATTATTATTATTATTATTATTATTATTATTATTATTATTATTATTATTATTATTATTATTATTACTATTGCCTTTGCACAGCTTCTAATGCTGGAGATGTACTACACTGTCAGTTGTTCACTACCAATGAACTAAGGTAACACCTCTTAGTTTTTGAGCACCTTCCGGAGTATTCGACTGGTTCCAAGCAGTGCTGTTTTCTGCAAGTGCTCTACCCTTATTGCAGCCCCTATTTCTTCTATGTACTTCTCAAGATTTTTCCTCACTGTTCCCAGAGAGCTCCAACAATTATTGGTACTACTGCTACCTTTTATCACCGACCACAACTGCTTAGCTTCCCAAGCTAACCTATCATATCTCTTGACTTTTCTTTCTTACTTATCGCATAACTTGTCAGCTGGGCATGCTATGTCTATGATTCAGCATTGATTGTCTTCTTTCTTAATTAAGACCATGTCCAGCTTCCTATTCTCAATCTCATGATCGCACTGAATCATAAAATCCCATAAGATCTTTGCCTTTCTATTTTCGATAATTCCTTCAGGTTTGTGGTCGTACTAAGTTTTTGCTCTGTCAAGTCCATACATGTTGCAAAGTGTGCAAAGTGTCAAATGGACAAGCCTGGCTATATTGTTGTGGCATCTCTTATAAAAATCTTAAGAGACGGAATATAAGATTATTATTATTATTATTATTATTATTATCATTATTATTATTATTATTATTATTATTATTATTATATGTTCGACTTTTGCTTTGTATTTGTACAAGTTGGTTCCAAGTCTCATCCAGAGACCTCAAAAGAAAACAAGTTAGAAGTTCATGCTGGTGTTATGAATAGGGTGTCATATATTTGGTTTTGCACATAGTATTGTTCTAGAGAATGTTTAAGAAAACAAAAAAAATATAAGTTTGTTTTAACATCTGAGATTACATAGACTGTATTTTATGTAGGACATGGGCAGTTCCCATGAGCACTATCATTTGAATTTCTGCCATTTTGGGGTTTCCTGGTACCTGAGCTAGGTAAAAATCAGCCCCTTTTGCTATTATTCATAGGGCACCTATGACAACTGGTATTGTTTTAGTCTTGAGGCTCTACAGTTTGCCAATTTGTACCTCAAGATCTTTATACTTGGGCAGTTTTAGGTATGACTTGACAAATACATTTACATCGATTGGGACAGTCATATCAATGAGGCGGCATGATTTTTGTCTGAAGTCTGGCCTATTTGCATCTATCTTTCTGTCAGTTTGAATGGGGAAGTTCTAGAAGAGTGAGATGTGATCATTTTCAAGCACTGGAGGTGGTTTGTGTTCCCACCAGTTTTTATTATAGGACAGGTCCAGGTTTTTGCAAATCATTCAGTGAATATTTTGTCTATCAATATCTCAAGCCTGCTGAGATACTCTGTATGCGCAAGAAGACTGCACATGGAGACAACATGATCAATGGTTTCGTTTTGTTGTTGACATACATGACGTGTTGGCCTGGTAGTTTCTTGTAGGTAGGCATTGATTTTGTGCTACTGTGATAAACCCTTCTGTTTCTAAATTTAAGCCAGAAGACATTAGCCATTGATGGGTAAGGGCTTTGTCAACATCGGCATTATTAGCTCTCTTTGGGCATTTGCCATTGAGAGGTTTTTCTTGCCATTTGTCAGTAAGAATATCTAAAGCAGCAGTTTTAGCACAGGTTTTCATAGGCTTAGCTTTTCCTCTGCTTGTTTCTTGTATATCTAATTCTGGAAACAGTTGAATTTGGAATTCACTTAGATATTCTTTTGCCTGTTTTGTTACTGAGTATGATGCTTTCTCGCTTTCATGCTTTGAGACAGGTTTTTCAGGTAGGTGTCTAAGCCAATTGTGGTAATCTTCATTGTAAATTCCAGTTGTAAATTCCAGTTGTTAATTCCAGTTGTAAAAGTCCACAGACACCATCTTTTCTTGGCAGGTAAAGTCGTTCTATATCTGATTTAGGGTGGTGCATTCTATGCATTGTCGACAATTTTCGTATTTTTCTGTCAAGATTACATATTTCAATAATTGACCAATTAATGATATTGAAACTGTAAGTCACGACTAGTATAGCTAAAGTATTGATTGCTTCGATCCTGTTTCTTGCATTCAGCTCTGTCTTGAGTATTGCCCTAACCCTGTGGTAATATTCTCTTCTGATCCTTTCCTTCATCACTGAATGTTTGATTCTGTCCCCTTCAAATATCTTTGGTAAGCCAGGGATCATTCTCATATAATTTTCAGTTCCCTTCTTGATCATTCCTAGTGCTCTTACGATCACTGGTATTGTAACCGCCTTGAGATGCCACATTTTCTCAATTTCAATGAGTAGGTCTTTATATTTTCTGAGCTTGTCAAACTCTTTCGCCGAGATATTATGATCACAGGGGATGCTCATGTCGATCAATAAGCAAACTTTATTGTTTTGGTCTTTCACAACAATATCTGGTTTATTGGCTTTGATGGTTCGGTCTGTATGTACTGGAAAGTCCCACAGAATCGTTACATTTTCTCCTTCAATTACAGTTTCAGGGTGGTGATTATACCACTTGTCGGCAGTTTTGATATTGTAATGCCGACTTATTAGCCAGTGTAGATATTGGTCAACTCTGTCATGTCTTAATTTATACTCCACTGGTGCTAAGACTTTACATCCAGAGATTAGGTGGTCCACTGTTTCAATCATGTTGTTGCAGAATCGGCATTTTGGGTCTGCTCTATTTTTCATCACATTGGCCTGGTAGTTCCGGGTTGATAGGCTTTGGTCTTGAGCAGCCAGGATGAAACCTTCGCTCTCTGCTTTTAGCCCTGAGCTCCGCAGCCACTGATGGGTTTGCTTCTGGTCAACATCAGCTTGTTTGCTGCGGGTCACATATTTGCCGTGCAGAGGTTTCTCCTCCCACCTATCAGCCAATTGCTCGTGCGCTTTTTTCATTGCCATCATTTTCACCTTCTTTGCAGCAATAGTTGCCGTACTTCCCTCGGGTTGTTCAGTTTGGGTATCCTGCACGAGATCAATAGTAAATTTTTTGCTTTCCTTTATGATAGAATGAAGCTTCTTTCGTCTCTCGTGATTTTCCACGAGCTTTAGCATCCAGTCATTCGTTATTTCAAGATATTTGGCCAGTCCAATTGTGGTTGTTTTGTAAGCTAGTTCAAATTGGATCAGGCCTCGACCTCCTTGGGCTCTGGGAAGGTAAAGGCGATCTATGTCTGCCTTTGGGTGGTGCATCCTATTACAACTCAGCAGCTTGCGTATTTTCCTATTATTATTATTATTATTTTTATTATTATTATTATTATTATTATTATTATTATTATTATTATTTTATTCTCTTTGCGCAGCTTCTAATGCTGGAGATGTACTAAGGTGTCAGCTGTTCACGACTAGTGAACTAAAGTAACACCCTTTATTTTCTGAACACCCTCTGGAATATTTGAGTGGTTTCAAGCAATGATGTTTCTGCAGGTGCTCCATCCTTATTGCTGTTCCCTATTT
>NW_021833821.1:0-2500 GCF_006345805.1 Octopus sinensis
ATTACGAAGCAATGGTGGGAACAAACAAAGACAAAGACACGAATATATATGATATATATATATATATATATTATATATATTAAGATATATATAATATATATATATATTATATATATATATATATATATGCATATATATATAGTTGACTTTTTTTAGAAAACAAAATATAGGTATAATTATATTATACATACACACACACACTATATATATATATATACATCTATATATGTACATACATTCGTATTTACACACACACACACACACACACACACACCTAATATATATATATATATAACGTATATATACATAACTTGGACGTTTTCCAAACCACATCTGTAGGAAATTTCCTGTAGAGCAAAATGGCCGTAAATATATTAAATATTTACGGCCATTTTACTGTACAGGACATTTCCTAAATATATTATTATGTCTAAATATATTAAATAACGAAAGCATTATGAAAATTTGTTCAATTCTGAGTATTTACTAATTTCCAGACGACCAAATACAAGTCATTTATTACAGGGCACTACTTAATTAACCTAATTATTCCATTTGATTTTTTATTTGTTCAATTAATTTTAATTGATTATTTCCTAAATAGGACATTCACTTTCTTGTGGGCGGGGAGAGCTTTTCATTCTTCGTCAGCATAAATGCAATGAGAGTTTGGTTAGCATCGTGGAAATAAATGTAAAAAGTAAACTGCTGGTGGCGCTCAGTAAATATTTCAAATATTGAGTGACACAGTTAATTAATAGTGACCAGAATTCAATGTTTTATAAAAATGCTGACTAAAAAATTCATAAAATATTAAATAAAAAGATAACCCCATTTCAAACGAACGAAATTAAGCCTTCAGGAATGATTGATAATTTTATCATGAAACATTAAAAGAATGTTGGAGTTTTAAAAATATGTTTAAAATAACGAACTATAGTTTCTGAATTGATTGCAAAAAAAAAAAAAAAGAAAGTAGGCGCAGGAGTGGTTGTGTTGTAAGTAGCTTGCTAACCAACCACATAGTTTTCCGGGTTCAGTCCCACTGCGTGGCATCTTGGGCAAGTGTCTTCTGCTATAGCCTCGGGCAGACCAAAGTCTTGTAAGAGTATTTGGTAGACGGAAACTGAAAGAAGCCTGTCGTATATATGTATATATATATATATATATAATGTGTTGTGTGTGTGGTGTTTGTGTCTCTGTGTTTGTCCTCCTAGCATTGCTTGACAACCGATGTTGGTTGTTTCGTCCCGTCACTTAGCGGTTCGGCAAAAGAGACCGATAGAATAAGTACTCTGGCTTACAAAGAAATATCCTGGGGTCAATTTGCTCGACTAAAGGCGATGCTCAGCATGGCCGCAGTCAAATGACTGAAACAAGTAAAAGAGTAAAAAAGTAAAGAGTAAAGGTGACAAAATCGCATGCTATAAAATTTTAAGATTCATTGCCAAATATGGAGATGTTACCGACTGTACATGAAGACATAAATAATAACATGGACCCACTATTGTTATTTTTTATCCTCTAGGCACAAAGCCTGACATTTTTTAGGGAGGGGGCCAGTCCATTAGATCGACCCCAGTACGCAACTGGTACTTAATTTATCGACGCCGGAAGGATGAAAGGCAAAGTCGACCTCGGCGGAATTTGAACTCAGGGCGTAAAGACAGACGAAATACCTATTTCTTTACTATCCACAAGGGGCTAAACACAGAGAGGACAAACAAGGACACACAAACGGATTAAGTCAATTATATCGACCGCAGTGCGTAACTGGTACTTATTTAATCGACCCCGAAAGGATGAAAGGCAAAGTCGACCTCGGCGGAATTTGAACTCAGAACGTAGCGGCAGACGAAATACCACTAAGCTCTTCGCCCGGCGTGCTTAACGTTTCTGCCAGATCACCACCTTATTGACCCTATATCGGGTGCTGTTATACATATCTGGTCGCAATGCACCGTTGTTTCAGATTTCGAACAATGTCACACACTGGCTAGGCGGGCAGACACACAGGCCCCTCGATTAAAAGCTAGTGTTTCACACGGTTACTCATGTTCAGCCAAGTGGATAGTAGCAACCTGAAATGAAGTGCTTTGCTTAAGAACACAACGCACAGCTGGTTTGGGAATCGAACCCATGTCTAACGATCGACAGAGTAACACGTTTTACCACGAGGTCACGCGCTTTCACAGTGTGTAATATACTATTACTAAATTCTCTCCGAAATACTTCAGATTCACCAAGACTTAACGAAATGGAAAGATCTTTCAAAAAACACTTTGGTAATCTGCAAGCTTCAGAATTCTCAAAAGACTTAGATGAAAGTAGTAGACGTGATATGGATTCGGTATTACTAATGTACGTGTATTATATCCAAATTCTAATAAAGAAATCTTGGAATAGTTCCAATTTGCCAAACCATTTCAAAACTGACGCAATAAATACTACAATATTTAACGTATTCAAAGAATATTTAATGCAAAGTATATTCGTCTTG
>NW_021833821.1:7500-20000 GCF_006345805.1 Octopus sinensis
TAGCTGCAGACGAAATACCGCTAAGCATACTGCCAGCTCACCGCCTTGCGTATATACACATGTATACATAGATATATGCATCTACTTGTAGACAAATATACACACGTATATAAACATTGTTTTATGATGTGTACCAAACGATTAATCAAAAAACACTTTACGAATGAACCGAACATGGAATGTTTTATATTTGATCAATGTCAGAACGAGGGCTGGGACTTAATATGTCTGGAAACAGACTATCGAAACTGTACTTCCATTAATAAAACGATGGGGAGAAATTTTAGAGAGATTTCATTGCTATTTCTAGAAAGTGACTTTTGCTCTTTGTTTTCTTCACTGCTGAATATTTTTGTGATGGCTGCCGTTTAAAAATATCTGACAATCCTTGTCTGGTATAATTTCTAAATTCTAAATGTGATTGATAACCTACCAATACTTTAACTGTCTACTGTGTTTCTTCTTTTCGTTTTCATGTAAGGAAGTGGTTTTTTTTTTATATACTCTTTTACTTGTTTCAGTCATTTTACTGCGGCCATGCTGGAGCACCGCCTTTAGTCGAGCAAATCGACCCCGGGACTTATTCTTTGTAAGCCCAGTACTTATTCTATCGGTCTCTTTTGCCGAACCACTAAGTGACGGGGAAGTAAATACACCAGCATCGGTTGTAATTCAATGCTAGGGGGACAAACACAGACACACAAACACACACACACATACACACATATATACATATACACATATATGCGACAGGCTTCTTTCTGTTTCCATCTACCAAATCCACTCACAAGGCATTGGTCGGCCCGGGGCTATAGCAGAAGACACTTGCCCAAGATGCCACGCAGTGGGACTGAACCCGGAACCATGTGGTTGGTAAGCAAGCTACTTACCACACAGCCACTCCTGCGCCTATATATATATATATATATATATAGTTTATTTTCTCAAAATTCGTGGAAGACATATTCGAATGGAAAGTACATTTTGCTTTGAACGAACACCGTGATTCCTCTCCATACATAACATTATTCCATAATTCATTCATTCGTTCATTCTCTCTTTTCCTCCATTTGATTCTGTGTTCGTTTATTCGTGGAAACATTTTTTAAAAAGTTTCTAGTGTCAATCAGTAAACTATTCTTTCTATCTTTTACAACAATATCCGGTTTATTAGCTTTAAAGGGTCGGCGGGATTGTACTAGAAAGTCCCAAAGAATTGTTACACATTCTCCCTCAGTTACAGCCTCCGTGTAGTCATTATACCACTTGTCGGCTTATTGCAGCACCTATTTGTTCCACTTACTTCTCGAGATTTTTGCTCGCTGTTCCCAGCACTCCGACAATTATTGGTACTACCGCTGCCTTTTTAATCGACCAAAATTGCTTGACCTCCCAAGCTAACCTGTCATATCTCTCAACTTTTCTTCCTTCCTTATCGCATACCTTGTTGTCAGCTGGGCATGCTATATCTAGGAACCAGCATAGTTTGCTTTCTTTCTCAATTAAAACTCATTATCATTATTATTATTATTATTATTATTATTATTATTATTATTATTATTATTATTATTATTATTATTTATTATTATTATTATTATTATTATTATTTTATTATTATTATTATTATTGTTATTTTCATAAGGCGGCGAGTTGGCAGTATCGTTAGCATGTCGGATGAAATGCTTAGCGGCATTTCGTCCGTCTTTGCGTTCTGAGTTCAAATTCCGCCGAGGTCGACTTTGCCTTCCATCACCGAAATGTCAAGCCTTGTGTCTTTAGTAGAAATGATTATTATCATTATTATTCCAAAGCAGTTACATTTCTGGCCTTATTCCTAAACAAAAAAATAAGCACGTTATTAATCGTTCGTTCAAAATAATGTTATCTTTTCTTATAACGTTATTATTTCCTTTTGGCTGAGAAGTATTTGTCTTCTTTTGAGGAAATAAATTTGTTTTCTTTTATCTTCGTTTATTCACCGACCATAAAAACGTTCATTCTTTTAGTTCGAATCGATGCTACTATTTCTGGTGGATGTAACTACGTTAGCTTCCGTGTGGAAAAAAAAAAAGAGAAACTTTTTGTTCGGAAACTGAAGAATTTTTTCTCTCTGAAAACGGAAAGCAGTAAGAAAAGAAATTTAATTTGTACCTGTTTGTCTAGACGGTTCACATTAATAAATATTAAATAGTTTTTCAAACGAAGATTCACCTGGTAAGAATGCACAATGCTGAAAGCAAAGAAGTGAAGCACAACTTACTCGACCAGAACAAGAAATAATAAAAGATAAATAACATTAAAAATAATAACAATAACCGCAAGAGCAAGAAAAACAGCAATAATAATAATAATAATAATAATAATAATAATAATAATAATAATAATAATATAATAATAATAATAATAGTAATAATCCTTTTTTAGTGGAAGCACATTGCCTCAAATTTGGGGGAAGGGATTAAGTCGATTACATCGACTCCAGTGTATAACTGGTACTAATTTTACCGACCCCGAAAGGATGAAAGGCAAAGTCAACCTCAGCAGAATTTGAACTCAGAACGTAACGGCAGACGAAATACCGCTATATACTTTTCCTGGTGTGCTAACGATTCTGCCAGCTCGCCACCTTAGTAATGATAATAATAATAATAATAATAATAATAATAATAATAATAATAATAATAATAATAATAATAATCCCTTCAATTGTAGACACGAGGCCTGAAATATGGGAAAAGGAGTAATTCGATTACATCGACCTGTGGACTCAGATGGTACTTATTTTATTGACCCCGAAATGATAAAACGCAAAGTAAACCTCGGTAGCATTTGAACGTGGAACGTAAAATTTGACGAAATGTCGCCAAGCATATTCTGCCAGCTATTATAATATTAAAATAAACATAAGAGAGAGAAAGAGAGACAGTGAGAGGGGCAGACAAACAAACAAAGACAGTAGAGAGAGAGAGAGAGAGAGAGCAGTTATAAAATGTGTGTGTGTGTGAAGGGGAAAGATAGAAAATATGAGAGAAACGCTACAAAAAATAGTAGCTGTGTGCCAAATATATTTGACAGTTTGCCATCAATTTAAGTAGACAGAATGAGAAAAATCCGAGTTGCTCTGAGTCACAGTTTTGCTTCCATGTCAATTTTGGTGATAAATTGATCGAATGAAGTTTAACCGAGAAGTGTATTGTTGGTGAAACCGAGTTAAAAAAAAAATAATGGAAGAAACATATCGCTCGATATCACATGACCTGTATAACATGTCTGTTCAGTTCAGATAATTCCAGATTAGATCAGAAGAGATTATCAATTTGAAAGTTCATACAAGACATCGATAATTTGGTTTGTAGTGAGAGGTGAAGAAAGATATAGCGTTTCGTATTTTGGATCTTTTCGGTTTGAACGGCAGTTTTTTCTATCGGTGTCATATGAAATTGTCACCCATAACTATGACCCTAGTATCGATCTATTGCATTTCAATCTGTTTTCGGATTAGGGTTAGGGGTAGGGGGAAGGGTATCTTTTTTTCTTCAGAAATATAAATATACCCAATCTGTTTCTTAAACGGCACAGAATGTTTTTTTTCTTACCTCAATAGAAGTCAGTGATTGGTTGAAATTGCAGAAATTGAAATTGCAGAAGTTGAAGAAAAAAACAACAAATATCTTACAAACTATAGAATTTTCTCAATAAAGCCAAGAGAAAAAGATGTTTTATAAACACATTCTACCAGTATACGAAGTTTAAAATTTTTTAGTTACCTAGAAATTATGTTAAAAACTGCCGTTCAAACCGAAAAGATCCCGTGTTTTTGTTCTTCAGTTGAAAGTGTACAAAAATGGAAATGTGGGTGGCTGGTCGGACTTCGTGGTGGTTGTGGGGCTATTGTTTGGGATCATGGAGGTAAATAAATAGTGAATTAATATTCCCTTTTCCCCTTTTATTATAGGGCTATTGTGGGCTAGTCGAGTATATCGATCCCATTGTTCAGCTGGTACTTATTTTATCGACCCCGAAATGATGATAAACTAAGTCAAACCTTTTGGAGTCTTAGCTCAGAACGTAAAACTGGAATAAGTGCTACTAAACGTTTTGACCGACGACCTTACAATCCTGCCATTTTGGCGCATTTGATTAGGGAAATAAAGTTAAAGGAATGATGTAGAGGGTTGTCTTTGAGGACTGAGATGTTTCGACAGAGAAGAAAGCAACGTAAGAGGAACAAAAATCTAAGGCGCAAAGAGACATTGAAAGAGGATATGTAGGAATTTGGGTTGGCGAAGGAACAATATTTAGAAGGAGGCAAAAAAAAGCAAATTTACTGACTATACAAAATGGAGACTTTGTATTTCTATATCTATCTATCTACTATCTATCTATCTATCTATCTATCTATCTATCTATCTATCTATCTATCTATCTATCTATCTATCCATCCATCTATCTATGTCTGTCTGTCTGTCTACCTATCTATCTACCTACCTATCTATCTATCTATCTATCTATCTATCTATCTATCTATCTATCTATCTATCTATCTATCTATCTATCTAAATATCTATCTATCTATCTATCTATCTATCTATCTAAATATCTATCTATCTATCTATCTATATATCTATCTATATATATCTATCTATTTGTCTGTCTGTCTGTCTGTCTGTCTGTCTTTCTGCCTGTATCTCTCTCTTTCTCTCTCTGTCTCTGTATATATATATATATTAATATATATATATATATATATATACACACACACATCCATACACACACACACATACATATATATATATATGCCTAAACTGATAGTACAAACTTGAATATCCGAATATATACGCGTTGTATAGTATTTGATTTCGCCATATTGGTCTATGTATTCATACTGGAGTCATACTGGAGAATGTGTATGCATACACACGCCATAATCTTGTGACCACTGAATCGCTGAGCCAGACAATCCTGTCTCGTTGACCAACTTCTTCTATGATACGCCATTCAGACTCACGCTTTAAAACCATCAATTCCATGCCTATAGATACGGACATTTGCTCCATAATAGCTACACATACTTTTTCAAAATATATAGTGACATAAAAACTGACTGACATATCATATTTATTTGATAGATCTTCACAGAGTCGTCTAATATATACAAACATCAAATTGTTCAACTAATGAATATAATAGTGATGATAATATCGAGAGAGCGTTATGTCCGTTGCCTGATATGCCGGAGACTATCAATCGAAATCAAACGAGAGCAGCCATAGTAAATATAATGTCTATCGCATCAAAGCTTTGCGCACTTGAACTCCGTCGCGGACACATTCACCTACTTGACACGAAGTTGGAATAAAGTTCGCAATTTCACAAGTACTTTACATACATACGTACCTATATACACACACACATACACACATAGACACATACGTGCCTTCATACACACAGACATGCACACACAAACATATATGTATATACATATATATACGTACATACATACACACATATACACACACACAAACATATATGTATACACACACACACACACACACACACACACACACACACACACACATATATATATATATATATATATATATATATATATATATATATCTGGCCAGATAACCGAAGAGATGGTGTTGTGGATTTCCACCTCGGCATCCGAAACTCAGAGTTTAATCTCGGCAATTGAATAATTGTCACATTACTTTACAGATATATATATAAAAAAAAAGGGTAAAGACGCCCTTCGGTCATGAATGACCATGGGATTGCACCTAGAAAGTTACCCTCCTAAACACAAGTCTGGGCACGGTTGTTTATGGAAGACCAGCAGTCGCCCATGCATACCAGCCTCCCCTCTCCACGCCACCAGTGTTATCCAAGGGAAAGACAAAGGTCGATACAGCTTGGCACCAGTGACGTCGCAACTCATTTCTACAGCTGAGTGAACTGGAGCAACGTTGCCTTGCTCAAGAACACAACACCCAGCCCGGTCCGGGATTCGAGCTCACAGCCTCACGATCGTAAGCTCGACGCTCTAACCACTGAGCCATGCGCCTTCACTATATATATATATATTATAATATATATATATATATATATATATATATATATATATATATATATAGATATATATATATATATATATATATATAGATATATATATATATATATATATATATATATATTATATATATATATATATATATTATATATATATTATATATATATATATATATATATGTGTGTGTGTGTGTGTGTGTGTGTGTGTGTATATAAACACAGAGACATTCTCGCATACGCACATATATGAGTGTGTGTAATTGGTAATTGGTGTGTTGTTATGTGTGTGTTAGATAAAAAACGGGGTGGGAACAGCTTTTGTTATCGTACTTGTGGCCATGACAAAAGAATGTATATGGTGGACGCGTCTGAAAGGATTAGAGACAAATACTTTCCTCTCTAGTCAATCTCTCATCGACTTCTTCAAATATCACTTTAAAAGGAAAGTGAGAGTAGAGAGGCAAGTTTTTTCTAGCGAATATTTCAGAAAAAGATGGGTAAATGTAGCAAGAATGGCACGTATGAATGGCGAAGCCACCTTGAGTATGATCCTATGAACCGTAAAAATTTAAAACAGAGAGTTATTTATTTGTAAATAAAAATGTTAATATGTGACGTTATTGCCTGAGGTTACTGTAGTCTTTTCGTAGGTTTTTCTTTCCACAGATAAACCTCCCCATTTCTTGGGAATTTTTTGTACCATTTTGACTTTTTTTTTGCATATATCCCCAACGATTTCGATCCCTTTTGATCGTTGTCCCTATTTTTCCCACCCCACCTGCCGCGAAAAGAAAACTCTACATTGCAATTGTCCCCTCTGTGTCTAGCCCTGTGTGGCCAATAAAGAAGGTTATCTATCTATCTATCTATCTATCTATCTATCTATCTATCTATCTATCTATCTATCTATCTATCTATCTATCTATCTATCTATCTATCTATCTATCTATCTATCTATCTATCTATCTATCTATGCCTCTCCATATACCTATCCTTCTATCAATCTATCTATCTATCTATCTATCTATCTATCTATCTATCTATCTATCTATCTATCTATCTATCTATTTATTTATCTATCTATCTATCTATCTATCTATCTATCTATCTTATCTATCTATCTATCTATCTATCTATCTATCTATTTATTTATCTATCTATATATCTATCTATCTATCTAGACATGTTAGCAAACTCTCAAGGGAGCCGAACAACGGAAGGTCCTCAGAGATGAAACCCCACTCAGAAGTGTTTCGGTTCTTAAACTCTTAGATTCTGAGGCGGCTGGGACGCATCCAGGTCATTACTTCCGTGAACCTTTCTGCTGTCACGTTTTGGCCACTTTATTGATCATAACGATCGTTTCGACTTCTTGCATCTCTCTCTCCCGCGGATGGGAAACCACGCAATGAATTTCCTACCATGTTACGGTGCAGAAGCAATTACGTACACACAAAAACATATACGCAAGCATGTGTGTGTGTGTCCGTGTGTTTCTCTGTGTTTGTGTGTGTTTCTCTGTCTGTGTGTGTGTTTCTCTGTGTGTGTGTGTGTTTCTCTGTGTGTGTGTGTGTTTCTCTGTGTGTGTGTGTGTTTCTCTGTGTGTCCGTGTGTTTCTCTGTGTGTGTGTGTGTTTGTCGCGGCGATTCTGTATATATTTATATATCACGTGATCACGTGACCGACCAGGCTATCATATGTTGCTGCACATCGCTGGTCACAATGCGCTTCGCATTGTTTTAGCCTTCAAATGACGCCACCCCGCTGGGCTAAGCGAGCAAGCCAACAGAAGAAAGAGTGAGAGAAAGTTGTGGCGAAAGAGTACAGTAAGGGACCGCTACCACCCACTGCCGGAGCGTCGTGAAGCTTTAGGTGTTTTCTGTGTATCATTTTTAATAATCAGAGGTCAGAAGGTGACTCAAGTAGCATGTATTGCATGCATTGTAATTAACAAACACAAAGGCATATGCATATACCTACGTGTATAAAGCTGGAGCAAAGCATTACTTAACTGGGTGTCAGAATAGAGAAAGTTTCAGGTTTTGTAATACGGTAAAATGGAAAAACAACGAATGACTGACATTACGCCAGCCGTTAGTTGGCAAAAGATGTTTTTATGAGGGATTCAAAATCTTAAAAATAACAATAAAGGGAAAGGAAACCAGCAAATTTAGTAGATATGAACTTTTCAACAAAATAGGAATAGAAAACAAGTGTATATCAATCTATCTATCTATCTATCTATCTATCTATCTATCTATCTATCTATCTATCTATCTATCTATCTATCTATCTATCTATCTATCTATCTATCTATCTATCTATCTTCCTATCTATCTATCTATCTATCTATCTATCTATCTATCTATCTATCTATCTATCTATCTATCTGTCTTACTATCTATCTATCTATCTATCTATCTATCTATTTATCTATTTATCTATACGCACACATATTTCTATATACATATCTCTCTCTCTCTTTCTCTCTCTCTCTCTCTATATATATATATACATATATATACATATATATATATATATATATATATATATATATAATATATGATATACATACATATACATATATATACATGTATTTACTTATATATATGTATATGTATATGCATTGCTATATATATATATATATCATACATACATGCATATATATATTTATATACATATATATACATACATACATATATATAAATACATATATATACATATATATGTATATATTTATATACCTATATATATACATATTATATACATATATATACATACATACATATATATACATACATATACATATATACAGTATATATATTATATATATTATATATAATATATTATATATATATATATATATATATATATATATATATATATATATATATATATACTGTATATTATACACACACAGACATACACGCGTAAGCTCCGAATTGAGAGTTCGTTCGAACAAGTACCCACGAGGATTCCGTGTGTGTGCTTGAATCAGCAGTTTCACCATGGAAACAACTCGAATATAGTTCATTTGCTTTAATCTTCTGATGTCTTCTTCGCCAATATCTTCCTTTATCACTAAAACTAACTCACAACAAATAATACAGCAAAAGCGAAAAACATAAAACAGAAAACATTCCGGCTATTATTGCAATGGAAACGGATACAGCAGACTGAAATTGCCTCGGGGGAGTGATAGCAGAACAGCAGAATAGAATAACATATACGTATATGCACGTGGATATGTGTGTGTGTGTGTTTGTGTGTGTGTGTGCGTGTGTGTATTCTTATATTTACATTCACATAAATGTGCGTCTATATACATACATACATATATACATACAATATATTATATATATATATATATATATATATATATATATGCATATATATATATATGTTATATATATACATATATATATATATATCATACATATATATAAATATGTTTATATATATACATATAAATATGTATATGTATACGTCTATATATATATTGGTGAATACATGTTTACATATATAGAAGTGTATCTCTATGCATGTATGTATATATACACGCACCTCTCTCTTCTCTCTCTCTCTCTCTGTGTCTGTCTGTCTCTCTGTCTGTCTCCCTCTCTTTCTCTCTCTCTCTCTGTATATATATATATATATATATTATATATATATATATTATTATTTGTGTATTCCCTTCACTCTCACATTCTGTGTGTGTGTGTGTGTCTCTCTCTCTCTCTTCCTACCACTGTCTCTCTTTATCTTTCTCTCTCTCTCAATATATATGTATTATGGTTATAATATATATATTATATTTAATATATACATAGGTAAAGGCGCAGGAGTGGTTGTGTGGTAAGTAGCTTGCTTACCAACCATATGGCTCCGATGCCATCCCCACTGTGTGGCACCTTGGGCAAGTGTCTTCGTCTATAACCTCAGGACGACTCAAGTCTTGTGAGCGGATTTGTGAAATAGGTAGACGGAAATGTATATGCATATATATATATATGTGTGTCTGTGGTGCCCCCCTCCCCACACGCAACATCGCTTGACAACCGATGTTAGTGTGTTTAAGTCGCCGTAACCTTGTAGATCGGCAAAAGCGGTGCTGGAATAAGTACTAAGCTTACAAAAGAATAAGTTCCGGGGTCGATTTGTCTGACTAAATGCTGTGCACCAGCATGGCCGCAGTCAAATGACCGAAAAAATAAAAGAATATACGCACACACACACACACATGTATATATATGCATGCATATACATATATTCATGCATACACAGACACTGAAACAGACAGAGTCACACACACACTCAGACACACACGCATGGACACACACGCATAGACACACACATACACACACACATATATATATATAAATGTATACATACATATACACATATGTATACGTAGATACATATCAATATATACACACATAGACACACACACATATATATATACATACATACATGCAATATATATCCATAAATGCCTATATATACACACTCACAAAGAAACATGCAAACACACACACACATAAACCATACATTCTTATATTATTCAACAAATTTATTTCGTTTTTGGATTTGGTTTGCAAGATTCTTTATATGAGTTCGTGTGTTGAAGCATATTCTGTTGTGTCTGGGGAGAGTCATTTTCTTTTTGTACCTTATAATGTAACACACTCACCGGTAAAATTTCACTCATTTCTTGCAACCTATTCAATAGTCTTGATTATTGAAAACGTTGCAAGACGCAAAGAAAATTTTAGGAAAATAAAAATAAGAAATGTCTGGGGACATATAATGTCCCCAGACATCAACAAAATTACATGTTAGTTAAATATTAGAAATAATATGTTATCGTATAGTAGAGAATGCTTATGAAGCTTTTTAAAGCTCGTTGAGGAAGGAAAAACCTTATCTGTTCATAAAGATTTTCGTAGCTATTTATAGTGTATACAAACTCGGACTCATTTGCATAACAATGCCAACGGTGAAATTTAGATCCTTTTAACGTGCATGACACATCACGATTTCTTAATTTGGGACGTAACTGTTACGGTATTTTAGCAAATACATCCGTCCAGCTTCGTAGTGAAATGTGAAAGGGTTGGTCATTGAAAAGCATAAATCTATTTGTAGGCAGCAAATACGAATCCAATATAATTTGTCTGTCGTTGGTAGATCTGAATTAGAGAGAAAAAAATCTCGTTCTTTATCAGTAGAGTTTAGTAGTCTTACAGCCGTGTATTTCAGGTCTATATTTAAGAGATGAGGAATTATTTACATTATTTACATTATTTACATTATTTGTGGAGGCGCGTGGCTTAGTGGTTAGGGTGTCAGCATCATGATCGTAATATTGTGGTTTCGATTCCTGGATCAGGCGATGCGTTATGTTCTTGAGCAAAACACTTCATTTCACGTTGCTCCAGTCCACTCAGCTAGCAAAAATGAGTAACGCTTCGATGGACTGGCGTCCCGTCTAGTTGGGGAACACATACTCCATAGAAACCGGGAAACCGGGCCCATGACGCGTTTTTTGTCCTCATCTTGTTTGTTGAGAGTACAACGTTTTGGCTGGAGGGTATATCAGTCGAAACGTTATGTTGATAACAAACATGATGAGGACAAATATCCACCAAATGTAAATAATGTAAATAATGTAAATGCATATTTTTTTTCGCAAATTAGAATCCCGCTAAACTATTCAATCTTATTATGCATAACGGTGCATAAGCCGACCTCATCCTTTGATTAATAAATTCATAAGAAGCAATAAAGTGAAAAATTTGAGCTGTGTTTAGTCAGAATCAATTCTGAATATGTTAATGTAACTCTCCTACCATTCCATGCTCTCCATTCATTTGCATATGTAGAGTAAAAAAAAATTTTTTTAATATTCTTTTAATATATATCCATCATATCAAGAATGTAATTCTATGAGGATACCATTCCTGATGAAAGGGACGTTGTCCACATGGTTTGTAAGATTTATTAATTTTTCTACTAGGACATGAACTCTAGAAACAGCCGTTGAAAGTGAACCTCCTCGAAGTGTATTATATACCTTAAATAACACTTATATTTAAAAACAAAACACACACACCGAACTCTATGGATCTTTTAACTTCTCTCTTAATTTCAGTACAAAAAAACATTTTTTATCAGTCCACTTTTTCTCACAATTCCTTCCTTACGTATCCCAAATGTGTTTTACTTACCTGTATTTTTATGTATATTTATATATTGATATTTTATGAATACTTTTTTTAATATACATATGTGTCGATACAATTAATATATGTATAAGCATTTTGAGGTGAATTTATAGAGGTATGACTGCCTAATTTGAGTTTATATCTTAATTCTGATATATATATAATATATAATATATATATATATATATATATATATATATATAT
>NW_021833821.1:30000-47500 GCF_006345805.1 Octopus sinensis
TTTCTTTACCTCCAGTCTAGCCTTGACTGAACTGGTCTATAACCTAATGCAATCCTTTCGTGGCTATTCGTTTTCGATTCCAGGCAGCGTGTTGTTCATATTGGGCTGCACCAGCTAACACGTTCTTCATTTACATAAGACAAAACAATGATATTCCATGAAGTATTGGCTGTTGCTCTTTAAATTGATAAAGCAGAGATGTGTCACAGACGTTTTTCTTGTCCTAACTGTTTCCTCTTTAAAGACACATCAAAGACAACGCTATTTAATATCTCGTTTCTACTTAGGCGAATACGCAAAGAATGGGGAGCAATTTTGTCACGATTTCTAGCAAACGATTTCCAGCAAATCAAGCAAGCACTTAACGGTTCCTTTGCTGGTGGGTTTCTGTGGCACCTTGTTCTCCTGCTAAATCTCAAATAAATCGATACAGTCGATCGCAGCAGAATAGATCACTTGTAAAAGGTTATGTGCACTACCTCCAACATGTCGAAGACACCCATGTATATATATATATATATATATATATATATCCACACATATATATATGTATACATGTATATGTATGTGTGTGTATATATTTATATATATGTACATGTAGATATGCATATATATACATGTATGTATATATATATATATATATATATATATATATATACGTACACACCACCACCCACACACACACACACACACATATATATATATATATAATATATAATTATATATATATATATATTCATATATATATAAATGTATACGTGTGGGTGTGTTTGTATATATGACCTTGTAGCAGCACCAGGAAAAAAATCTATATTACCAGCAATAGTCTGGATTTATTACAGAACACTATCACCGTCGTCTTCCATATTCCTGCTTCTCAATCGAACCGATCGATTCACCTATGGTTCCACCAATGTCATAATTCTATATATCTGTCTACAAGGAAGGCAGCTTGGTTTAACCTCGAAACCTCTGTTTTCTAAAGAATAAAAAAAAAAGAATGCTTTAGTGTCAAAGATTCATTTTCACATGGCCATTACTTCCACACTTCATAAAAAAAATGCCTTCTGCTATTTTTAGTTATATATATATATATATATATATATATATATATATATGTATGTATGTATATACATACTCTTTACTCTTTTACTTGTTTCAGTCATTTGACTGCGGCCATGATGGAGCACCGCCTTTAGTCGATCAAATCGACCCCGGGACTTTGTAAGCCCAGTACTTATTCTATTGGTCTCTTTTGCCGAACCGCTAAGTGACGGGGACATAAACACACCAGCATCGGTTGTCAAGCAATGCTAGGGGGGCAAACACAGACACACAAACCTCCCCCCACATATATAATATATATATATATATATATATACATATATACGACGGGCTTCTTTCAGTTTCCGTCTACCAAATCTACTCACAAGGCTTTGGTCGGCCTGAGGCTATAGCAGAAGACACTTAACCAAGATGCCACGCAGTGGGACTGAACCCAGAACCATGTGGTTGGTTAGCAAGCTACTTACCACACAGCCACTCCTACGCCTACATATATATATATATATATATATATATATATAATTTTAAATTTATTTTCGTTCATTCTGTCGCCCAATCCTCTCCTTTCAATACACAGAGGACGATTTTAATTTGAGATAACTCTCCACTTTTAAATATTTAGCTTTCATCAAAATTCTCTCGAGACATCGTCGTTTTTATGTTTTCGTTAATTTCATTTTGTTTTCTTTTATTCATTTATATTTCCATTCATTTAATTATCCATCTGTTTATTTACTTAATTATCTATTTTAGGAATATTTATTTATAGAAGTTCCCAATTAACTCCGCTTCTTCCACCAATGATGTAACCCTTTTTAATGACGGTAATGATATTTATATTTGTCTCGTGATTTTTTCAATATATTATCACTCCAAGAGTTTCTGCCAATAATAATAATAACAATGATAATAATAATAACAATAATAATAATAATAATAATAATAATAATAATAATAATAATAATAGAGAACTGTTGCTGCTCATGTATTTTAATATAACTTAAAAAAAAAATTAACGAACTATTGAGTTTGGTTTAATGGCCTACTAATGTATACTATGACTTTCTTTGCCCTAGGAGTCGGGAAGACACTCGGCAAGAAATGGAAGCAAATTTGAAAGAAGAAGAAAAAAAAAAATAATAATGATAATAATAATTGCATTTCTTTGCCATAAGGTGAAAGGGGGAGGAGGACAATTCAAAGACAAACATAAAGTCTGGGGATATATGGATATAATGAAATTATAAAAGAGGAGAAAAGATGCAGGGTATACACTGACAAAAGGACATATAAATAGCATACAAACGTTTAAAAAAGGTGGCGGGGAGGATGAAAGAAATGTGGCCCTCCTGATACAGAAAGACCTCTCGGGATAATCGGAGAACCCCACTGTTTCCGAGATTTCCCTGAACACCAAGAGTAAGTGTCGTCTCCAATTCTTTCTCTTCGACTCACAGGTCTACGGCTCACTACATCTTCAATCAACACTACAGGTCTACATTGTAGCTTCAGTCAAAAAAAAAAATCACGTTATTGGATACAGTGCGACGTCTTCAAAAAAATAATGAGAATAAGAAATAGAAGTAGTAGAAGAAGAAGTAGGAGAAGAAGAAGAAGAGGAAGAAGAAGAAGTAGAAGGGGAAGAAGAAGTAGCGGTAGTAGAAGAAGTAGAAGAAGAAGTAGATGATGAATAAGAAGAAAAAGAAAAAAGAAAAAGGAAAATAATAATAATAATAATAATAATAATAATAATAATAATAATAATAATAATAACAATAATAATAATAATATGATGATGATGATGATGATGATGTTGATGATGATGATAAGTTTGGCATTAGGCCAGCAATTTCGTGGTAGGGGTTAAGTGGATTACATCAACCCAAGTGTTCAACTGGTACTTATTTTATCATCCCCGATAGGATGAAAGGCAAAGTCGACCTCGGCGTAAATTGAACTCAGAACATAAGACAGACGAAATGCCGCTAAGTACATCGTCCGGCGTGCTAACCATTCTGCTAGCTCGCCGCCTTGATAATAATGATAATATTGATGATGAGGATGTTGATGATGATGATGATGACGATGATGATAAATGTGATGATGATGATGGTGATGATGATGATGATAACGATGATGAGGAGGAGGATAATGATGATGGTGGTGGTGGTGATGGTGATGGCGGTGGTGGTGGTGATGATGATGAGGATGATAATAATTTCAAATTTTGGAAGAAGGCCAGCTATTACATCGACCCCAGTTCTCAATTGGTATTCATTTATTCGTCCTCGGAAGGATGAAAGTCAAAGTCGAGCTCGGCAGAAATCGAACTCAGGACACGAAGACGGACGTAAAGCCGCTAGGCATTTTTACACGGGGGTGCTAACGATTCTGCCATATCACCACAAACGACGACAACAACAACAACAACAACAACAAAACTGGAATATCACTGTAGACACTGCCATGTAAAGGGTGAGGTGTGTCCCTCATCTGTGGAACCTATTGCCATCCAAATGGACTGAGCTGTTGACAGCGTTATTATATGTCTTGTCTCAAGGATTAAAAAAAATAAAAAAACAGCGAGAGCTGGATGCGTTCTGTTGAACTTTGCCATCGTTTCAGCTTGTGTAGCGCAATCCACTTTTATCGTGAAACATGGCCCTCCAAGCTGGAAGGCAAACAAACATAGAAAAACTAGATAGAAATCGTATATGAATAGATAAAAATATAAACTCAGGCTGTGTGATAATCAGGTTGCAAGACTCGGTTATTTGGAAGGCTTCAAAAGATATTTGTTTTTTATATAGTTTCCTACTTATGCGATGGTTTAGCTTTGTGAAGTAGAAACCACGTGACAGAGATGATATGATAGAAAATAGAGGGGGTGGAGGAGGGCTGGTGGTGAAGTGTGTGTGTGAGAGAGATAGGGCGGTGGTGGGAAGGGCACAGTGTGCGAAATGACAATTGTATATTTGAACATCCTCATCATCATCATCATCATCATCATCATCATCATCATCATCATCAATTTCATCATCATCATCATCATCGTCGTCGTCGTCGTCGTTGTTGTCGTGTCAGCCCCGTCATCATCGGTCTCATAGGTTTGTGGTCATCATTGCAGACATCGTCGTCAATCAACATCACCAGAACCACTAACCATCATCATCATCATCATTTTCGCCATCATCACCATCATCGCTATCATCATCATCATCATCATCATCATCATCATCATCATCTTCATCAAGATCACCATCACCATCATCATCATCAACGTCATCATCAATATCATCAATATCATCGCCATCATCATCTTCACCATCATCATCTTCACCATCATCATCATCATCATCATCATCATCATCATCATCATCATCATCATCATCATCAACATCACCATCACTATCATCATCATCAACGTCATCATCAATATCATCAATATCATCACCATCATCATCTTCACTATCATCATCCTCACCATCACCGTCATCATCACCATCATCACCACAATTATCATCCACATCACCATCATCATCTTCAACATCATTCTGCTCCTCCTCCCCCTTCTCCTCCTCATCATCATAACAATCATCATCAACATCACCATCCTCCTCCTCCTCCTCCTCCTCCTCATCATCATCATTATCGTCATCACCATCATCGTTACTGCCATAGGAAGCGCCATCGTCAGCATCACCTTCAGAGATACCACTACCACCACAATAACCGGCATTTACATCTTCCTACTCCGCCACATCATCATCTTCATCTTTATCCGCATTTTCATAACATCCACCATCGCCATCGCTCTCATCCTTCTCCTCATCACCGTCGCCATCATTGAAGAACTCCTCATCGCAGTCGCCATCATCAGCATTATCATCCTGATCTTCAACTTAATTCCTTTCCACTTATCGTTCTTAATCCCCCCCCACCGCCACCACCTCTTCCAACACCTATGTCTCCATTCCTCTTCTGTTTCCTTCTCCTCTTCTTTAAGTGCAGCTGGAAGATGTTTAACGTAGGAGACAAAATAACATTTAAACAACAAAATGAATTCCGCTTTCAACGCACACTCACATATATACACAAATACGAGCATATATATACACACATACGCACATTCGAGTATATATATATATATATATATATAACTACACAAATACGCACACATTTATACACACATATACACATATACACAACCATATACACGTATACACAACACATATACACACATTTATACACATATACACAACCATACACGGGCACATATACATTCCTGTGTGTAACAGTGTGTGTGTATATAAATAAATACATATATATATATTTATATAGATCTTTATCTATATATCTATCTATCTATCTATCTATCTATCTATCTATCTATCTATCTATCTATCTATCTATCTATCTATCTATATATATATATATATATATATATATATACCTATATATATATAAAATATATACATACATACACACATAATCATATAGACATACATATATACTTACATACATATATATATATGTATATGTATGTACACACACACGTACACACACATACACACGCACACACATACCAATACACAAAGAACTTCACTTACACACAATGGCTCACGCAAACAACAAGATTTCTATCTCTAAGTCTCGTTGATGATAATTATTCATAGATTTGAGAAAATATATTTTTATGATTTTTTCAATAAAATTTGCAAATAGAATTGTTTTTTTTTTTTACTTTTTGTACATTCATTTCACTCTTTTAAACACCACCTCACACATACAAACAAACACACATATATACACATAGACACACAACAGAAAATCCATATACACTTCGTTGTTTCTTCGTGTTTTTGTTTGTCGTGGACGGTTAAATACAAGGAGGTTGGCCTAATGCGTCACTTGGTGTGACTTAAAATCATGGCACTTTAATTGGTGACTATACATTAGTTCCAGAAATTCAGTCCAAGCCTTCAGTTTAAACATCACTCCATACCTACTCACCTGAGTCTGTATCATATGTTCTATGCAGGACCTAATTCGGTTACTTAAAAGGTACACGAATATCAGTATCGTGCGCCGAGTGCAAAACCCCTTTATTTCCAACTAGCAGTACCGCCCGGCGTTGCTCGGGTTTGTTTCGACCCTTTAGAATTGGAATTTTTGAAAAGTAAAAATGTTGCATTATGTAGCTTGTTATTCTCATTAAGTGAACATTTTTCTGGTTGAAATACACCGAAAAATGGCGACAGAGTAGTCAAAAAATCATAAAAAATAGGGATTTTCATAGAAAAAAGCACCTTTTTGATGTAAATAAATTTTGGTGTTAACATGGTCCGATTTGAATTTTATCTTCTACGGAATGAAGAGCAAGCCTTCTTCTATCATACTCTCAATTTTGGTCAACTTGCGCTGCAGGGTCTTGGAGGAGATAGTGTTAGTTGAAGGCTACCAAACCTGCCACACACAGACAACTTCAGCTTTATATAGAGAGAGATTTTTGTTTCGATATTTTTTTATGATCTGGGTCCGTGTGACTGCTGAATGCTCCTGGATATATACCACGTGCACTTGGTTGAACATCTTTCGTTTTCTTTGTAGCCATCATAGATTTTTGAGGTGGGTAGAACAGCATTGTTAAAGAGATACAATGGGACTTGTTTATTCTCTAGGCGTCATTGAATATCATGTTCGAATAACGTAGACATTTTGCGAAAATTTCTTTCTCGGAACATAAACACGAACATATATACATACACACATACACAAACAAAACCCCCACACACAAACACACACAAATACACATTCAAACAAACACTTATACATGCGCATAGACACATAGAGGTACGCTATTCGTACAATTTATATATATATATATATATAAAGCTGAAGTCTGTGTATGGCAGGTTTGGTAGCCTTCAACTAACACTATCTCCTCCGAGACCCTGCGGCGCAAGTTGACCAACATTGAGAGTATGATAGAGGAAGGCTTGCTATTCCTTCCGTAGGACAAAAAATTTAAATCGGACCATGTTAACACCAAAAATTATTTACATCAAAAAGCTGGGGGTGGGGGTTCTATGAAAATCCCTATTTTTGACGATATTTTGACTGCTGTGTCGCCATTTTTCGGTGTATTTCAACCAGAAAAATGTTCACTTAAAGAGAATAACAAGCTACATAATCCAAATTTTTTACTTTTGAAAAGTTCCAATTCTAAAGGGTCGAAACAAACCCGAGCAACGCCGGGCGATACTGCTAGTTTGAAATAAAATTTAGTCGTGCAGTGTGTTTTACACAACAGCTTTCTACTTGCTTTGATGTTATCACACTGCAGACAATTTTTCCCAGTATTTGCAACTCTTATGCATATCTCACACAAACATAACATCTATTTATGTATTTAGAATACTGAAATAAGCAAATGTGCTTCGTGGAGACACTCTGTTGATTTTAACCCTTACCAAGTTATATACATATATTCCTATGAGAAGCCAAACTAAAAATCAACTAGAAATATCCGATATTACAAGATCCACATTTATTTATAATTCTTTTCTTTTGCGCATAAAATATACAGATAGACATTTCTTTCATAACTCACGTATAATATTTCAAAATATATTCAAACGGATTATTCAAGAGAAAACAGGCTCGGATTAGTAATTGAATAATCTGAAACATACTATTCTCTGGATAATGGTATTATGAGTTTTTCTGTTATAATATTGCTTTGAAGGATACTCGATATGTACTTGTTGAGTTTTCCAATTTATCCCTTCTATGTGAATGGAAACACCACATATATACTTACATAATGCAATTAGATCTTGTCTTTACAGCTGTTCCAAGTGATCTGTGATGTGGTTGGTAGATATAACAATGCATATTATGAAAGTAGGTGTAATAGCGGATGAATATTAGTCATAAATATGAAGACAAAAGTAGGATTATCTACCACGAGATATTTCTTTTTATATACATAAATGTTAATTCTCGTGATGTCGTGAAATTGCTGCACGAAGCGTTCTAAATTCGTGTCAGAAAAAAAAAGGATAAGACTGTGGTGACAGGTCATGTTAAGTAACCTCCTGAGGGAGGATTATTCCTGGTGAACTTGGCGAGGCTTATGTTGAAACGGTAAAGGCTGAAATTGACTTCGGTGAAATTAAACCAAAAACGTAAAAAGTCAGTAGAAGAACTTCTAAGCATTTTGTCCGACGCAATAAGTTACGGGGACGTAAACACACAAGCACCAGTTGTCAAGCGATGTTGGGGGGACAAACACAGACACACAAACAGACACACACACACACACACACATATATATATATAAGGCGGCGAGCTGGCAGAAACGTTAGCACGCCGGGCGAAATGCGTAGCCGTATTTCGTCTGCCGCTACGTTCTGAGTTCAAACTCCGCCGAGGTCGACTTTGCCTTTCATCCTTTCGGGGTCGATAACTAAAGTACCAGTTACGCACTGTGGTCGATGTAATCGACTTAATCCCTTTGTCTGTCCTTGTTTGTCCCCTCTATGTTTAGCCCCTTGTGCGTAGTAAGTAAAGAAATATATATATATATATATATATATATATATATATATATATATATATATATATATATATATATATATACATATATACGACGGGCTTCTTTCAGTTTCCTTTTACCGAATCCAATGACAAGTCTTTGGTCGGCCCGAGGCTATAGTAGAAGACACTTGCCCAAAGTGCCACGCAGTGGGACTGAACCCGGAACAATGTGGTTGGTAAGCAAGCTACTTACTACACAGCCACTCCTACGCCTATGAAATGTGTGACGCTTACAGCACATAGGTTTCCCAAGGGGTTACCCATTTAAGTACTCACTAGGCTCCACGTTGCTTAACTTCGGTGATCGGACGAGAACCGGTGCTCTCAACGTGATATGGCCAAAACTTTCAATAATAACAAAATCTTAAATGGATCCCCCAGGAGCATGAGTACCCCACCACCGTTCACAACCAATGATTTACAGAAACCAATAGAGAAAAAAAAAACATTTCCCATACCACTTTCAGCTGACAACGAATCAACAAACACCGAAGTTAGACAACAAACTCAAAAGCAAAACAACGGAGACTGAAGTGTTGTTATGTCAGACAGTGTTGGCATCAACAGTAAACGAACTTGTGACACTTGAAACCCTGAAATCTATGAAAACAATTATTTTACACAACTTGTAAATTAGCGGTTTCATAAAAACAACACAATCGACTTTCTTTTCGACGGTTATGAACTGTCAGCGAATATTCTATATTTAATTTCATTTGTTTTATATATACATTTTTTTTCATTTGCTATCATGTTAAGTAGTTTTGTATGTATATGTGCATGAGTATATACATTTCTATATGCATATATATTATACATACTTATATATATATGCATATATACTTATTATATATATATATATATATATATTATATATATATATATATATTTATATACATATACATATATATATATATTATATATATATATATTCACATATATATAACCATATATATGTATATATATATAAATATTCACATATATATAAGTATAGTTATGTATAGTTATATATATATAAGTATGTGTAAATATATATATATTCACATATATAGTTATTATTTATAGATGTATGTATATATATATATATGTATATATATGATATATATTATATATATATATATATGGTGTGTGTGGGGTATATATTATATATATTATATATATATATATATGTGTAGGTATATATATATATTTACATACATACATATATATATATATATATATATTATATATATATATATATATATATATATATATATATATATATATACATAAACACATCAGAGTATCGATTGTATTGCTTGACGGAAGTCTTATGTCAAACAACATTAGGCGAATGTACTTCTGGTGTGTTTATCACTACACACGCGCACACTCCACAAACCTACACATACACACACACACACACACAGATACACAGACACAGACACAGACACTCAGGTACGCGCGCAGGCACACATACCCACTCATACGGACGCGCATCCGCCTACACACACAGACGTACACGGACCTGATGAGAAAAGCTATCGATTTCCTAATGAATTTCTTTATCCTTACGTCTGAGAAGACCGTCGAGACGTGTTAGAAGCTGTCACGTTCGATTAGACCTTACGTCGTGTCACTAAGCGTACAGACTGTCAAAAAGCGACAACCGGTCAGGTTTAATTTACATTCATACATACATACATACATACTTATGTACATACATAGAAAGATATAGACGTACACACGCACATGTATATATATATATAAATGTATAGGCGCAGGAGTGGCTGTGTGGTAAGTAGTTTGCTTACCAACCACACAGTTCTGGGTTCAGTCCCACTGCGTGGCACCTTGGGCAAGTGTCTTCTACTATAGCCTCGGGCCGACCAAAGACTTGCGAGTGGATTTGGTAGACGGAAACTGAAAGAAGCCCGTATATATGTATATATATATGTGTGTGTTTGTGTGTCTGTGTTTGTCTCCTCAAAAAGAGAAAAGAGAGACAAAAGTGTGGAGGAGTGTGGTTTAGTGGTTAGGGGTTTTGCAGCCATGATCATAACACTGCAGTTTCGATTCATGGATCGGGCATGCCGTCTCTTACAGACGAGGTGTCCAGTACCGTAGATAGGCAGAAATAGCCCGAAACCGCTGATCCCGTAGGTAGAATGTAGTAGGGAAAAGGACAAAAGGAAGAAAAAGTGAAAGAAAGAAGGGAAGAAGAGGAAAAGGAGAGAAAGAAGACAAAAAGACACAGTAAGGATCACGTCCACCGCACCTATTTTTTTCTTGAAGAGGTCAAGGTCGCAATCTTTAAATCCATTTAAAATCAATGGTAAATGACTAAATGAATAAATGAATGGTGAATACGAAAGGGGATCCCCCTTCCCTTGAATCACCTTCTCTCTCTCTTTATCTATTTATCTGTCTAGCGATCTATCTTTCTATCAACCTCTCTACCTACCTATCACCATTGTCATGGAACCTCGCTCAACAAAACAAAACAACGTTCTCCTTTTCTAAACAAAATCCACCCCACCCCCTCAAACATCTGTTTTATATAAATGAAGAAGCTTTTTGTACATTCGCAAAATTTTATTTGACAAGTTGGAGAAATGAACGAAAGCGCTATTAATTATGAATAAATAGATTGTTTCCAAAATTCTGGCGAACTTTTTTCTTAATATATATATATATATATATATAGTTGGAATTTACAAAAAGCAAAAGACGAAGACAGGTGTGTAAACAAGAAACAGGTATATTAATGTATTAGTTTAACGCTCGGGAAGGTGGGAACCTATTTTACCTTTCGAGTCTACGCTCTTCAGCAGAAATGAACCCGACAAAATAAACTCTGTGTCACACTGAATCTCCTCGAGAACTACGTTAAGCGTACACGTGTCTGTGGAGTGCTCAGTCACTTGCACGTCAATTTCACGAGCAGGCTGTTCCATTGGTCGGATCAACTGGAACCCCACTCGTCATCGTAACCGACGGAGTGCAACGATATATACCTATGTATTCATATATATATATATATATATATATATATATATATATATGCATTTATATATTTATTTATATATATTTATATATATACTTATATATATATAATATATATATATAATATATATATATATATATATATATATATCTTCTTTTCCTGTCTGTCTTTATAGACAATGGGTTGCGCCAAGGGTGGGGCCTACTTTGATGATGTGCAGCGTCTGCTGTGACTGAACAGTCCAATTCTAGAGTGGCAGTCCTTGGTACAGTTGCTGCACACGAACATCGATGGGTACGTGTGGGGTGTTGCTGCAGTTGTTCTCCTCCTGTCCCGCCTGTCCAACCACAGCTGTGCTCTCTCCTCTCCTCAGCCATGGAAACGCCTTTCCTCACCGTCCGACGCCAGGCAGAGCGGTCAGTCAGCTGTTTCCTCCCACGTGTCCACACAGATGTTGGCAGTCCTCAGGTCGCGCTTGCACACGTCCCTGTATCGTAGCTGTGGACGTCCCTTGGGTCGGAATCCCGTGGTGAGTTCGCTGTACAGGATGTCTTTAGGCATGCGACCGTCCTGCATGCGGCAGACGTGTCCGAGCCAGCGCAGTCGTCTCCGCACGAGGAGGGCATACATGCTTGGCATATTAGTCTGTTCCAGGATGACTCCGTTTGGCACTCGGTCCTTCCAATCCGTCTGTTCAGCTCCGGCTCGAACAGACGGCTCGAGCTCCGGCTCGAGGGACAGGCTGCTGGAGACCGTCGATCCCAGGTAAGTGAACTCGTTCACCACCTGCAAGCTGTGGTCGCCGACACTGATGCTGGGGACCCCTCCGACGTCCTGGCCCATGATCTTTGTCTTTTTCAGGCTGATGGTAAGGCCGAACTCTTGGCAGGCATCCGCCAGGGAGCTGACCAGCCTCTGGAGACCCGGTTGGTTGTGTGATGTTAGGGCGGCATCGTCAGCAAAGAGGATCTCTCTGATCAGCACCTGACGGACTTTGGTCTTAGCTCTGAGGCGCGCAAGATTGAACAATCCACCATCAGCCCTGGTGTGGAGGAAACTCCGTCGTCCGACGTTCTGAAGGCATAGGACAGGGACAAGGAGAAGAAAATTCCGAAGAGCGTCGGCGCCAGAACGCAACCCTGTTTCACTCCACTCTGGATGGGGAATGACTCCGAGAGCGATCCGTCAAACTGCACTGTTCCCTGCATACCGTCGTGAAGGAGGTGATGAGTTTCAGCAGTCTGGAGGGCAACCTATCCTACCCAGGAGCGCAAACAGCCCCTCCCTGCTGACTGAGTCGAACGCCTTAGCCAGGTCGATGAAGGCCACGTATAGGGGCTGTCTCTGTTCTCGACTCTTTTCTTGAAGCTGCCTGAGTGAGAAGATCATGTCAATTGTAGACCTCTCTGTCCTAAAGCCAGACTGAGACTCGGGGTACACACGCTCTGCAAGTATTTGCAACCTCTTCAGCCCCCTGGCAAATGCCTTACCGACAGTGCTGAGCAGTGATATGCCCCTGTAATTATTGCAGTCGCTTCTGTCCCCTTTGTTTTTTACGTGTGTGATGATGTTTGCGTCACACATATCCTTAGGGACAGAGCCCTCCTTCCAGCACTGACAGAGCAGCTCGTGGAGATGGTCCAGAAGGGCTGGCTTCCCGCACTGGATGACTTCTGCGGAGATGCCGTCTTGCCCTGGTGCCTTGCCCCGAGCGAGTGAGTCAATTGCTTTGCTCAGTTCTTCTTTGTTGGAGGCAGGTCAAGCTCCTCCATGACAGGCAGAGCAGGAATGCCGGCGAGGGCACACCTGGTGACCACATTCTCAGTGGAGTAGAGGTTCTGGTAATGCTCGACCCCACCTCTCCATCTGCTTCGCTTGGTCCTTGATGACCTCGCCATCTCTGGACTTCAGTGGAGCAACCTTTCTGACAGTGGGCCCGAATGCTTTCTTCATCCCCTCGTACATCCCTTTCACGTTACCACTGTCAGCACAGCACTGGATGTTCTGGCATAAGTTCTGCCAGTAGATGTTGGCGCAACGTCTGGCCGTCCTCGGGGCGTCGCTTCTGGCTGTTCTCAGAGTAGCCAGGTTCTTTTCTGATGGGTCGCGCTTATAGTTGACCAGTGCTTCCCTCTTGGCAGCAATGACAGGCTCCATCTCAGGCAGGTGAGCTTCAAACCAGTCTTGATTTCTCCGCTCCCTCTTTCCTAGGGATGACATGGCTATTCTGCAAGTGGTGTCGCGAATAATCTGCCATCTCTCCTCGATGGACGTGGCTGCGTGATCTTTAAGGCCTCCCCATGCGGTTGGTGAATTCCGAGCGGAGGTCGGGGTTGGTTGTCCTGGCAGTGTTGATGCGTGGGCGGCTTTTCCCTACGGGACGGTTGATTTTCTTTGGGGCCAATCGGACCCTGCTGCACACCAAAGAGTGGTCTGTATCACAGTCAGCACCATGGTAGCTGCGTGTGAGAAGCACACTGCCGAGGTGGGCTCGCCGGGTGATGACCATGTCCAGTTGGTGCCAGTGTCCGACCTTGGGTGCCTCCATGAGACCTGGTGATGCGGCTTAGTCATGAAGAATGTGTTGGAAACGCAGAGTTTCCGGTAAGAGCAAAGCTCCAACAGTCTCTGGCCATTCTCATTCACCTTCCCACGCCAAAGCGTCCAAGGCAATCCGGCCATGCCCCATGATCGGATCCCACCCTGCGTTGAAGTCGCCCAGAAGGAAGATGGCTCCGACCTGGTATCTGGCCGATGGTGGCGTCGAGCTCCTCATAGAACCAGTCTTTTTTTCCTGAGGAGAGTGGAGTGTTGGGGCATAAGCACTAATTATGTTTGCCTTCCCCGTTGATGTTGCAAGGTTAAGAGTGAGGATGCGTTCTGAGCCATTTGAAGGAGGGATCACCATGGGGAGCAAGCTGTTCCTCACGGCAAACCCCACGCCATGCTGGCGGGCCTCCTCGACGGGTCTCCCCTGCCAGTAGAAGGTGTAGTCCTTCTCCCGTAGCATGCCGTCTGCGGCGAGCCTGGTCTCTTGCAGCGCCGCTATGTCGATGTTCAGCCTTTTCAATTCGGTGTTGAAGACTGCTGTCTTCCTACTGTAGTTCATCTGTCGTAGATCGTCAATGATGCCAGGGCACATGGTCCTGACATTCCTGGTGGCCAGTCGCAAGACTGGTGACTGGGTTTTTGTTTTTCCTTTGTTTTGTTTGTTTGCTGGTGCAGGGTTTTCAGCCTGCTTTTCAGATTTTGTCCTAGCTCCAAGCACCCATTGAAGCGGGCAGTCTGTGGCGGGTCAGCACCATTATTGGCCAGGGGCTGCCCAGCTTAAGGCGGGCGGTAGCTGACCAGTGGGACTTCAATGGTCCCTCCCACCGTTAGAGACGGCCCGTAGCGCCCGGGATTACGCCAATTCACCCTGGCTTATAACTCGTAACTGCCATCTCAGCTTGTTCCATCGAAGGAGTAGTTTCTCCATGGCGCAAGCCTGGGCGATAGAAACGAAGACACTGGGCTGCCCAGACACCAGAATCTCCCTCTCGGCCCCCCAGACATAATCCAAAGGAATGCAGTGCAGTACGTTTGGAGTCTGGTTGGCTGCAGGAGTTGCCGGAAAGAGGTCGAGATTCGACACCCTACCGCCTTCGGGGCTCCACTCCGGATTTTCTGTCTGGGTTTACTCCCATAGCCTTTCACTCTCCCAAGAGCATCCGCAAGGCAGTGGAGCGAGGGTTTGGAGTCAGAGTTTTCCTTCTCCTAGACTGGCTGCCAACCAAGGCTAACGAGCCCAGTCTGCCCACCTGGTTATACCGCCAAGCACCCGGTCGCGCCACACAGCAGGCTCAGTGTTCTCACTATATATATAATATATATATATATATATAATATATATATATATATTATATATATATTATATATATATATATATATATATATTATATATAATATATATGCATGATTCTGTGTGAAGGGAGAGTTCGTTTAAATTTTGTATAAAGCTTTTAGGGAGCGTTGCTCTGAGACTTCGATGTCACTATTAAAAACCTGCAATATTTAATTACATGATAATATAAAAATTTTTTCCTTCTCCTGTTTTATCAAAAGAGAAAAAAACTTTCTTCTACAATCCCACAGAGAGAGAGAGAGAGAGAGAGAGAGAGAGAGAGAGAGAGAGAGAGAGAGAGAGAGAGAGAGAGAGAGAGAGAGAGAGAGATACAGATAGAGTGACAGATAGACAGATAAACATACAAGCACACTCATACACACGCACAGACACACACACGTAGGCACACATGCACACCCACACATACACTTAGAGTGGAACAGGCATATCACAATTTCGCTTCCTCTTACCTAAATTAAGGTGTTTAATCAGAACTCGCGGCATCATCATCTGTATAGCAATTTGCTGTTCTTATTTTGCAAGAGGTTAATTTCGAGCCATATCTGTGAACTTCGAAATCTCTCCCTCTATAAAACGTGAGAGTTCCGTCGTCCATTACTGCAATCATATATATCAAAATACAATACGTAATCCAATCTCATTAAGTATGGATAAATGAAAGACTGGTGGGAGAATGTTTTAGTGCGAAAGATGATAAAGTGGAGATTATGCAAACTCATTGACGTTGTGACAAGAAAATAAAGACATGTCCAGACTTGGGAATGAACGAGGCAACGGTGTGAAATTTCTGAAGAAAAATAGATTACTTTAAAGACAAATTTAAAGTTGTATCAACTTTACAGAGACAAAGAATAAGGAATAGAAGTTGTGTGTTTGAAATAATGTTGCTTTTGAGTTTGTGTATGTAAAAAGTTGCAATAAAATGTGAATTCCCCTAAGCTCCGTGTCTACTTTATAACAGAAAACTTTATGTACCAGGTATTCTTTGGCGCTGAAAGAAATCTTAAGAAAGGAAAGCGTGAATCTAACAGGAAAAATAGAAATAAAAAGAAAGTTTTGCTGTTAGATGTAGTTTTGAACGGGATTTTGTAAGATGTTATCAGAGTAGAGCAGTAAGTGCAAAGGAAAATTCATATAAAAAATATCTGAAACGTTGTTGGAATGAAATAATGGACGTGAGGACACGAGGACTTAATGCGGTGAAAAACAATGTTAACGAACAAAGAATATTCTAGAAAAGAATGTGTTTCACAAATCATTTTGTAACGGATGCAACCGGACGTAATGGGTTCCTTCGAAGGACCTGCCGGGGGTAATGTTATTTGATAGGTTATAAGGTTATTACCAGTTAAAATATGTTTGGGGAATATTCGAACCCGTAAGAAAGCCGTTCATTGTGTGTTGTCATGGAGAAAATTTTTCGCTGTAGATAAGTGGTGTAATTACATCAATATTAAACATTTCTGCTTAGCGCTGCCATTCTGTTATTTGACAGAAAGCACGGCTCAGTGATCGGGGTGTCCCTCCATATTGTATCACCACGTTGAGCGGTCACAGCTGCAGTACTACAACCATGTGGTTAGAATGTCACAGGAAAGAATCATTTGACAGATTCTTCAACCGGAGCCAACCAAAAGGAGATCCTGGGGCAGAGCAAAGTGGAGATTGTTGGATAATACACATATTCTCATTCGGTCACGTTTGGGAAATCCAGTAGGAATGTGTAATGTTGGTTGCTTTTGATAGGACCCTGTTGAGGAGGTTTCTGGGAATTCTACCCCTACGATCCTCCTACGATCGGGTGCGGAGATGACGGATGAATGGACTTTGTCTGTTTAAAAATTTGCACCACAGATTTCATATGTTGAAAGTTCGCATAATATATATATATATATATATAATATACAACTAAAAATAAGGGTGTCTGAGAGACACCACCATGC
>NW_021833821.1:57500-63086 GCF_006345805.1 Octopus sinensis
ATAAATTTATCGATGGTTGAACACAATGAGGTAGGTATCAATTCTTGTTATATGATTAGGTATTTGCCACATTAATCACATTACTGCTATTTACAAGAGGCTGTAGCTATTTTACTTTTAAAGGCTGAAGGGCTTTCTAGAGAGGCAAAGAACAGAAAAGGGAAGGGAAGAGAGAAAAGAGAGAAAATAAAGGAGGAGGGAGCAAAAGGGGGGGGACTAAAAGAGAAGAGAAAAGGAAAAAGAGAATAAGAAGAAGAAAAAGAAAAAAGAGAAAAAGAAAGAAATAGGGAAAGAAGGGAAAAAAGAAAAAGAAAAAAGAGGTTCTAGTTATACAGAAGAATTAGTAGACGGCAAGTCTGGTTTTAATTTACAGGCATCTAGGAACTAGAGGAGAATATTATTCTTTGACCAGTAAAACAGCTAATTTATTGCTGTTGAAATCAGCTATGAATTTAAAGAGAATCTAAAGAGATAACACGGTCAGGGGTTTAGGGGTCAGAGGCTTCTTTCTCGCTTATAATCACCCCACATTACTGTATTGTTAAAACAGTATAGTTTTTTTTTGGTGCATCTAAGTTAGGTACCATATTCAAGTAAATTCATTTAAATTAACTTGAATCTTTATTGCTTTTTGTATATATATAAATATATATAGTTCTAAGCGAGACTTTTTTTGATCTTATCATAAGCTGGTTTCGGTTATGTTTAGAAAATCAATCACCTAATCGAATTTAAACGCTTGTTCGTCTATTTGAATTACATCACACTATATTATATATCCCCCCACCCCCCCAAAAAAATTCAGTCAGTTTTCATGACAACTTTCCGACGGACGAGAACCTGAAACTCTGGGAAACAAATTTCGTACACATTTTGCAGCTTTAATATATATATATACGTCTTTGTGTGTGTGTGTGTGTGTGTGTGTGTGTGTGTGTGTGTGTGTGTGTGTGTGTATGAGTTAGCACAAGAGTTAGCACGCCGGTGGAAATGTTTTGCGGAATTTCGCCTGTTCTTTACGTTCTCAATTCAAATCCCGCCGAGTTCCACTTTGCCTTTCATCCTTTCGGGAAGAATAAATTAAGTACCAGTTGCATTGGGGGGCGGTGCAATCGACTGGTCCCCTCCCAAAGCATTTTCAGGTCTTGTGCTGAAATTAGAAAAGAATCATATAGCATGAACAGGATACTCTACCCATATTTTTTCAGAAAAATGTGTTAATATATATTGAAGCAACAAAATTGTCAGAAAAAGAATTTCCTGTTCCCGTTCATCGGAGAGTTGTCATGAAACTGATAAAAATATAATTTTGCATATATATATTATATATATATATATATATATAATATATATAATATATTCAACCACGAGCTTTCACACACACCAACTTTCCTCACCTATATATATATATATTATATATATATATTATAATATAATATATATATATATATGTGATGTGTGTATGTATGTATGTACGTATGTATGTATGTATGAATGTATGAATGTATGTATGTAAGTATATGTATGTGTGTGTGTATATGTCTGGACGTATATGTGTAAATTTAGGCGTATATATGTATTCAGAGGTATATGTCAGGTATATATGGGTATTATTATGCATATGCGTATTTATGCACGCATTCGATCACTTAAAAAAGGTATGTATGCATGTATGCCTGGATTCAAGTACATATATATGTGTATTATACATATATATATATATATATATATATATATATATATAGAATATGTATATATTATATACATACATATATATATATATATATATTATATGTGTGTGGTGTGTGTGTATATGCATATGTATATGTATATACGTATATCCATATATATATATATATAATATATATTATATATATATATATATATTATATCTATATATATATCTATATATATATATATATATATTATTACGTACATACATATATATATATATATATATATATATATATATTATATATATATTATATATATATCTATATATATATATATATATGTATACATGTATATATAGCACATGTAATGAGGCATGCGCGTATGAGTGTATATTTTCTTGTTTTTTGTTTAGAGTTTTTCAGAAAAAGAAGAAAAAAATCTGATTTGTAATCTAAGAATTAAAAAACATTCTTTCATTGGAATTTTGAGAGATGTAGCATAATAGGTATGTATGCACGCACGCAAGCATGCACATATATATTTGCATGCATTTATTTATCTATGAATGTGTGCGTGCATTTGCATGCATGTACTTGTATATGAATGCGATGCATGTAACTATAAATGAATTTATATATGCATATGTATATACACACATATATATGCATATATATATATATATAATATATATATATATATATTATATATATATATGTACACTAAGCACACATGCGTTTATGAAAAAATGCATGCAAATGCACATGTATGCATATATGTGCATATATATATATATATGATTGTATATATATATATATATATGTGTGTGTGTGTGTGTGTATATATGGCGTTTTTAAGCATGCATGCATGGATAAATTGGGTTATGTATGTACATATGGATGTATACAGGTCCGTATGCATGCCTGTATATATATGTATGTATGTATATATATATATATATATATATACGTATACACACACATATGTATATATATATATATATATATATATATAAATATATGTGTGTGTGTGTGTGTGTGTGTGTGTGTGTGTGTGTGCATGTGTGTTTTTCTGTAACCTCTTTGAAATACTTGAAACATTGATACGAATATGTTAAAAAAAACTACCTTATTAGTGTGAATGTTTCTATATACTTTCTTTGATTATCACTAATGAATAATGAATAATGAATAACGAAAGGTGTTTAACATTTTGAAGGTTTGATATGTGTCAAATCGAAAAAAAACGGTCTAAAAAATGTATGCAATTTAACATAATTTGGAACGTGAATACAAAAATACCGCTCTCAATGCTGAAATGTTGACTTGTATATGAAAGGAGTATGCTATTCATTTGCAATGTTATAAATTGAAATTCTCTCATCATTTCCCATTAATGTTTGCCAAGGTGTATCATGCCTATGCGATAAATTCATAAAAATAAGTTAAAGAAGAGAAAAAAATTATCGTGTGAATCGCTTGAGAGATAAATCTATAATTAAATAAATATACACAGAATAAAACTGGAAATTATTACAACGAAGTTTGTAGCTTGCTACGGATGACCAGGGAATGTCTGCCACTGAAATGTCGCAATTACTCCGAAATACCGGTGAAGGATAACTTGTATTCCGTCGGTCACAACATCGAGACTTCCAGTTGATCCGATCAACGGAACAACCTGCTCAGGATTAGGGAGTCCTCGGAGATTCAGCATTTTACAGATTATCATGAGACTGGCCTTTTGAATCATAGGTACAACTCATTTTTGTTACTTGAATGGATTGCTACCAAGTGAAATAAATTGTCATGCTCAAGGACACAACTTGCCGCCAGAAATCGATGGTGAGCCGAATACTCCTAACTAATAAACCGCATCCCTTCACCACCGGTGCTTGAAACATTCTTGATGCCGTTTTGAACATTTTTGCCTGTTCAACTCACACAGTTTTTAAGAAGTAATTCTGCAACCCCAAATCTCACAGCTAGTCTCGATTCACATTTCTCTATGAATCAAATATGTTATAAATCATGTAGACATCTTTAGGAAAGGAAAGTATTCCAGCGTTGCTTTGTAATATTCACAATAGCACAATACTTGTCATTACATTTTTAATCAACCAAATATGAACCATTTTGTTGTACAATGCATCTCCATCTTTCCTTTAACTTCAAAATACCCTCTTCCCAGAACTATTTGCCATTTCATGGCAAATAATTCATCAAGGTATCTTTTTACGTCATCCAAAGAATTGAAATTTTTAACATTAAGGCAATTCTGCAGAGATCCGAATAAGTGGAAATCCAAAGGAGCAATATCTGGTGAATATGGATCGTGGGGTAACACATCCCAGCCGAGCAGCAGCAATTTTTTTCTGGTTCCCAAAGCATCAAGTGCCGAAAACGGACTTTCTTATCTTCCATTTTAAAGGGTTACAGAGGTTATTGGAACATAAACCTTCTTCCCAGAACAGATAGCTTAAACTGTTCTGTAAATGGAGGTGTAGTCAAATCCTATTTTATGGACTGAACCATGTTCTAAAATAAGTCGAAATGTAAGCCACTATAAATCGGCACGAACTTTCCGGACAAACCAATACATATTTATATATATATATAAATTTTCTTCATTTCAAGACATTTCCAAAGACTTTCTCGTAAGCTTTAACTATAAATATATATATATCAAAATGTAAAGTCGGCGCTTTAGTTTTTTGCAAGATGACAAGTTACACGGAATTTAAATTCTATAATAAATTATATTTCAAGATTGTCGAGCACCAAAAGTAAAGACGTCAATATACAAAGATATAATGTTAGCGAAGCTCTTCAAGATTTTGTTGTGGAATTAAACCAGGCGGAAGAAATACTTTAAAACGATAACATGCAACGCTAGAATGAAGTGAAGAATATTTCGTTGGGATCAGATTAAGAAAGGAAGAAAGAAAAAACACAAGAAACTGTAAGAATTACTGTTGAAGCGAAAGAAATATTGACAAAAAAAAAAACAAAACAATTTTCTGCATCTTATGAACAAGAAACAGTATTTTTATCTGGAAAGTTTTGAAACTGTCCCTGTTGATCATTCACAATTTCTGGTGAAGAAAAATTTAATATGCTCCAAAATTACAGTGTTTTAACGTCAAGTCATTGTACACGCCGTTGAGGTGTCATTTGCAATATATATCATGTCTGAATCTAAGATCGACAACGATGATTTAATAAGCGATTTTAAGCCCATTTCTCTATTTGGGACTGTGAGATATTTTTTTCAGTTGTATTAATAGAAGAGATAGATCGAAATAAAATGAATTCAGCTGAGATTTTGAAAAAGGTCTTTTTTTCTTCTTCTACAGAGTGACGTGGCGGTCAAATTTAATTAGGTACGAACTTCGTTACTTTGTAAAACATTCACATATCAGCTGTGATATGTATGTACGTGTATATACAAACAGTCGTGCATACCTACCTACACAAAATATACATACAGATATATATATATATATATATCCATCTATTTTAGTCATCCATTTCTCTCTCTATTCATCAAACTATCGTTCTAGCCATATACATACACAGACTCACACACACACACACACACACACACACACACACACACACACACACACATATATATATATATATATATACATACATATATATATATAACATATATATATATATATATTATATATATATATATATATATATATATATTATATATTCGTGATCAGAGATGCACATATCAGCCACCAAGGGATATGGTCAACTGGTTAAGGTCAAACAACTGACAAGCAAATCTGTAGTATTTAGCAGGATATTTGCTGTAGCCCATATTTTATACCTAGATAAAGGAAGTACATGATAACACTTCCAGTCAGTTAAGATCGGAAGCCATGAGAGCCACTGACTGATT
>NW_021833822.1:2500-54136 GCF_006345805.1 Octopus sinensis
CTTTATTACCCACAAGGGGCTACACACAAAGGGGACAAACAAGGACAGACATAGGTATTAAGTCGATTACATCGACCCCAGTGCGTAACTGGTACTTAATTTATCGACCCCGAAAGGATGAAAGGCAAAGTCGACCTCGGCGGAATTTGAACTCAGAACGTAACGACAGACGAAATACCGCTAAGCATTTCGCCCGGCGTGCTAACGATTCTGCCAGCTCGCCGCCTTATATAGTAAAACACACCTGTCCAAGGTGCTACGCAGTGGAAGTGAACTCGGAACCATAAGCTTGGGAAGCAAGCTTCTTACTACACTGCCCTAAGGCTATATCTGATACTAGCAGTATCGCCCGGCGTTGCTCGGGTTTGTAAGGGAAATAACTATATAAGCATTTTTAGGGAGTTACTTCCCTTATATAAAACCGAGTAAAAAATGCATTAAAAAAACGAAAAAATGATGGTAATTTTTTTAAAAATCGTAGACTCAACGTAGACTTTTTAGAGAGTTACTTCCCTTATATACGCCAAAACTGCATTAAAAATGGGAAAAAATGATGGTAAATTTTTTTTTAAATCGTAAACTCAACGTAGACGCGCGCTAATACCCAGAAGGGCTCGATATGAGTCACGACTATAAGATACCCGGTTTTGGTTAAACTGCACCGCAAAATGTGGGAGTAGTTAGGAATCTAAATCGTAGGAGACAGACTCTCACATACACAATTTCAGTTTTGTATATAAAGATATATGTGAAACGAGGTGTCGTTGCTCTTATCAATCCAAAGATCACCTACTGTGCGTGACAATGGGATTGCTGATTCATTCGGTGTAAATTATCTTCGTTACGGCTTCTGAACGCCAGTTACCTGCTAGCAAATCGATTGGAATTTAATCTATTGGGTTGTCCGGAAAGTTCGTGACGATTTTTAAAAGAAAGAAAGAGGTCAATAATTACTTGCCATTAGATTTTTAATCAACCAAATATAAACCATTTTGTTGCATAACACGTTCCCATCTTTCCTTTAACTTGAAAATACCCTCTTCCCAGTGTTTCACTGGTACTTAATTTATCGACCCTGAAAGGATGAAAGGCAAAGTCGACCTTGGCGGAA
Organism: Octopus sinensis; assembly: GCF_006345805.1. NCBI lineage: Eukaryota > Metazoa > Mollusca > Cephalopoda > Octopoda > Octopodidae > Octopus > Octopus sinensis. The sequence goes on from NW_021833822.1 coordinate 3,612, forward strand.
TTCGAACTCAGAATGTGCAGACAGACGAAATGCCGCAAAGCATTTTGCCCGCGTTGCTAACCATTCTTCCAGCTCACTGTGTTCGCGATAATAATAAGTCGAACCCTGTGGGTGTGGGTTGTCCGGAAAGTTCGTGCCGATTTTTAAAGGAAAGAAAAAGGTCAATAAATACTTGCCATTAGATTTTTAATCAACCAAATATGAACCATTTTGTTTGTGTCTCCATCTTTCCTTTAACTTGAAAATACCCTCTTCCCAGAATTGAAGGGGTTTCATGGTAAAGAATTCATTAAGGTATCTTTTTATATGTCATCCAAGGAATTGAAATTTTTACCATTAAGACTATTCTGCAGAGACCTGAATAAGTGGAAATCCGAAGAAGCAATATCTGGTGAATATGGAGGGTGGGGTAACACATCCCAGCCGAGCTGCAGCAATTTTTGTCTAGTTCCCAAAGCATCAAGCGCTGAAAATGAACTTTCTTATCTTCCATTTTAAAGGGTTACAGAATTAATACAGGTTATAGGAGCCTATCCTATACCCTACTGAAGCAGACTCTTTTGCATAGTTACCGAAAGCTTTAGACCTTGTCTTGATTATTTTTACGGCCCTAGCTCCTGTTTCTGCATTATTTCTTTCATGGGAGAGTTTCAGATCAGATATACAATATTGATCTGGTCCACTGGTTGTCATAGCCTGGCATCTGTCTTTTTCAACTATTCTGAGTCTCCGTAGCTTGTGTCTTATCATCGACATATATCACATCTGGTTTGAGCCATTCACTACTCGTTTCAACGCCCACTTATAATGCTGCAACAACTGTATAAGGCGACGTTTTCCTCAGCAGAAGGGACTTGTCATGAATTCATCTTCAAGAGCTGGATCAACATTAGCTGTATTTCGCCGTAACGTGCGTTTTCTTTCATATGTTCGTTAACAAACTTTATTTAGAAAAAAAAAAACATTATTTATGGTTCAACGGTTTCGCGCTTTCATCCCTACCCAGAGGCAGAACATAATGAGCTTCATCCCATAGTCGGGGAGCAGCATCGTCAAGTGGAGGCGCAATGGCCCAGTGGTTAGGGCAGTGGACTCGCGGTCGGAGGATCGCGGTTTCGATTCCCAGACCGGGCGCTGTGTGTGTTTATTGAGCGAAAACACCTAAAGCTCCACGATGCTCCAGCAGGGGGTGGTGGCGACCCCTGTTGTACTCTTTCGCTCCAACTTTCTTCCTGTTTCTTGTCCCCAACTTCCTACGCAACCGCTGAGCCTGGATTTATAGTAGCTTACCTTTCGACTTATTTTTGATGCGTCGTGGAGCTTTTTTAGGTGCTTTCGCTCAATAAACACTCACAACGCCCGGTCTGGGAATCGAAACCGCGATCCTACAACCACGATTCCGCTGCCCGAACCACTGGGCGATTGCGCCTCCACATGTACAGTATATAGGGGAAGATAATTTTAGTGTAATCTACGCCGTCGAAAACATGCCTGACAAATTTCATAAAGAGAAAAACAAAAACACGAAAGAGGTAAGTTATTCCTGAGTGGAAGCGACGCTGGATGTTATGGCGGAAGTCTTTATCTTCAACGAAGGCGATCAATTTTCTCCTGACAACATGTTACATGATTTTGTCAACATGAAAGGCTATAAAGCCAGGTGTATAACTTTTAGCATCTTGTCTACTAACTCCTTTATGGAGAGGACAAATTATGCCTTCCTTTATGTTTTTGGGAAATCTTCCACTAGAATAGAGTCTCTGCAAGAGGATCTGTTGTACATTTTCTTGCGCCACTTTGTTTTTATGGAAGTCAATAAGTAGGATGGTTGTATACTGTCAATTTACGTGACAGTAGGGGATTACACCACCGCTGTTTAGCCCTAGGAAGCATCGACGCTTCTGTTGGTTTTGACACATTTTTTCCCTGTGTCCTTATATATTTACGCATGGGAGACAAACACCCCCAGCAGCCAGGCCTGCATCTAGAGACACGCATGTTTCAGGATCTTTGTCCATCATCGGCCTAGAGTAGCAGAAGCCCGCCAGCCGCAGACATCTCTCGATTTCGTAAAAATATATATACTAATTTTCAGTGAAGTTTATTCACTGATCACCAAATCAGAAATATAGATTTCTAAACATTTAGAAATTTAATATTTCTGATTTCAATAAGTAGGATTTTTGGGGAAGACCCCTACAGGGTGTTATGGTATATATGTGTGGTTTTTAGGTTTCAGTTAGATTTCCGGTAAAACTTGAAAGTATGAAAACGCGGTAACTGCATGTGATTAGGGCCTCATCATATTTGATTAGTAGTGTTGAGGAGTTGTATTTTAATATGTAGAATTTACCAAGGCCTGTGGTTGAGTTTGAGCTGAGTTATCCATTGCTGATATTGCGTCAGTTTCCTTTATTCTGATGTTATTATTAATTGCCAATGCTTTGTCTGGCGCTGTTGGGCCGAAAAACTTACCAAGGAAAGGTACTCGCAAGTGACACTATGGCCTTTGAAAGCAATTGTCCTCGTTATCTGTTTTATGAGATTCTTTCCTGAAACCCATTTGAAATAACTTCTTCATCTTTTTAGAAGAAAGAGCTTGATGTTTTTCAGTAAAAGTAATATATAAAATTTGCTTGGAATTTACCAGGGCCTGTGACTGAGTTTGAGCCCTACTTTCCAATGGCTGATGTTCCATGACTTTCCCCTATTCCGATGTTATTAATAATTCTCAGCACTTTGTTTGGTCCTGATGTGCCGAAATAATTGTCAGACAGCGAAATTATGAAACAGGCCGAAGCTGGGTTATCAGCGATTGATAATTCGAAGTTACCAGGTAAATATAAAATTTGGTGCTTGCAGTTCGGCTTGTACCCGCGACTTGCGTGGCCACTTTTAATATACGAAGTAGCATTGTCACGAGTTGAAAGGATTGAACAAAAATGTAATGTGTTCATTAGAAAGTGGCTAGGCTTACCTCGTATGTTGAACAGCTCAGCTCTTTATCGTAAAAGAGGTTCGTTGCAGCTACCAATAGCATCAATAATCGAAATATATAAGCTGGAGAAGATACGGACGGTCATGATGCTGAGAGAATCGAAGGATATGGAAATCAGACGTAACCTACCAGAGGTGAAAACAGCCAGGAAGTGGAAAGCAGAAGCAGAAAACTGACTACATCTTGTCTTCTCTTATACACAGAGATATGGTGGAGCAACGCAGAACCATCGGAAAGGACTTGGTTTTTGGCGCAGATCAGTTCAGACCGTTTGCAAGCATGATGCCGAGTGAACGCAGATCTGTTGTTAGCAACAGCGTCAAAACAAGAGAATCAGAGAGAAGAGAGCTTCATTTGATCCGATGTGTTCATCAAGGTCAGATGACGAGATGGGAAGAACATGTTGTTTAGAGGAAGATCAGTTGGGATGAGATGTGGAAGTGGACGACATCTCGGCTGAGTTTCCGATTCGTTCATCTATGATGTTTGCCATCACCTACGAATCTAGTAAGATGGAATGTCTTAGAGAATGACATCTGCAAATGTGGAAAGGTCGGTACACTAAAACATATTCTTTCCAACTGTTCATTAGCATTGAACAGGTACACATGGAGGCACAACTTGGTCCTTAAGGTTATCTTCAATGCTATCAGAACAAATTCATCCAACAACACTGAAAAATCGTTGTGAAAGTTACCATCAAGATTTCATTACCTTCGTGCCACCAGGTCAGCGGATCCGTTTCAAGAAGAAGATCAAGAAACTTCCTGAGAAAAATGAAAAGTGGAACGGCTATTGTGAGGTAACTGCAGCTTTACCTGGGTGCCAGGTTTTCTTTCCCATCCCAGTTTCGAAAACACCAGATATTTTGATGTGGTGTGAAAGAAAGAAAGTTGTAAATATAGTCGCGTAACGGTTCCTCACGAAGATAATATGGACGCCGCTCGGGCTCGAAAATTGAACCGTTATGCAAACCTCCTCAAAGGAATGTGAGGACGCAGGCTGGAAAGCGGAACATTTCCTATCGAACTCGGATGTAGAGGGTTTGTTGGATACAGCGTGAGACGACTGTTGTAATCGCTAGCCTAACTCATCGTAAAGTCGATACCAACCATGACTGATATCCAATCTACAGTGGAGAAGGCTAGACACTGGATTTGGTTAAAAAGAGACGATGAGCGATGGCTAAAGTATATTGAGTTCTTCATAACCAGCTGATCTAGCAAGCGGGCCTCATATCAGTGAGGGGGGCCGGTGCGCATTGATGCCGTCGAGAGGTAGGCCCCGAAACGGCGGCGCATTCTCTCCTGATGACCCCATACACTTGCTAGCTTCCGGTATACGGAGCTTTAACTGGTAGCACTTGCATGTGCAAGTTGTTTGCAAGACACCAAGGAAAGTCCTCGCAAGGGTCACTATGGCCTTGTGAAAGCAATTGTCCTCGTTATCTGTTTTATGAGATTTCTTTCCTGAACTCCGTTTGAAATAACTTCTTCATCTGTTTTAGAAGAGAGAGCTTTGTTTTTCAGTAAAAGTAATATATAAAATTTCAGTAAGTTTTATGCAATATCAGCCATTGGAAAATTTAATCTCCTTTCCGTTCAAGTAAAATGCCATCAGATTTATAATATTACCTGGTCATGAAGTGATTTTTGCTAATAATCAGCAAGACATGAATTCGTCTTAAACATTGGCTAAACAGAAACGGTATTCCACCGGAATGTGTGCTTTCTTTGGTCTGACCTTCAACGCATTTTGTTTAGCTATACATTTTTTCTGTCACATTTATCCCTACCCAGGAGCAGAATATAATGAGCTTGATTGTGTAACCGGAGAGCAGTTCTATGAAATGTTACGATGCAACTTTTTAGAAAGTTTTTATTCCCCAAACACATTATTACTGGTAATGTATCCAACATCTATAATTCTGCATTTGCCCGTGGCCTGTGTAAGAGCTCGGTATTCTCCTATGCAATTGCTGTGGTTACTGTGTAAATTCTTCTGAACCTCGACTTTGGATATTTACAGTATATACAAGAAGACAATTTTGTGTAATCTATGCAGTGAAAACGTATCTCTTGCGTTTTCATTGAAAAGCAAAGGAAAGATTAAACTTCTTCCTGATTCGAATCGACGCTGGGTTTCAGAGCGGAAGTCTTTATCTTCAAGGAATTCTATTAGTTTTCTGCTGACAACGAGTTCTATGATTTTGTCAACATGAAAGGCTAGAGAGACAGATGTACATCGTATAGCCTCTGCTCGACATCTTATTCGAATTTTTGCATCACGGGGAATGATATTTTTCTATTGGTGTGCCATTCCCTTTGAGCAATATTCGTGTAATCTACGCCGTTGAAAACACATATCTCTTAAGTATTGCATTAAAAAGCAAAGGAAAGGGACAACTTCTTCCTGAGCGGAAGCAACACTGCGTTTTTGAGCATTTATGCCTACCCTGATGCAGAATATAATGAGCTTCATTCCGTGGCCGGAGAGCAGTACCCTTAATTGTTACGATGCAACTTTTTAGAAGGATTTCATTACCAAAACGCATTATTACTGGTAATGTATACAACATCTATAATTCTGCATTTGCCCGTGGCCTGTCTATGATCGGGTAATCTACGCCGTTGAAACACATATCTCTTAAGCATTTCATTAAAAAGCAAAGGAAAGGGACAACTTCTTCCTGAGCGGAAGCAACAGTGGGCTTTTGAGCATTTATGCCTACACTGATGCAGAATATAATGAGCTTCAATCCGTGGCCGGAGAGCAGTACCCTTAATTGTTACGATGCAACTTTTTAGAAGGATTTCATTACCAAAACGCATTATTACTGGTAATGTATACAACATCTATAATTCTGCATTTGTCTGTGGCCTGTCTATGATCGTGTAATCTATGCCGTTGAAAACACATATCTCTAAGTATTTCATTAAAAGCAAAGGAAAGGGACAACTTCTTCCTGAGCGGAAGCAACAGTGGGTTTTTGAGCATTTATGCCTACCCTGATGCAGAATATAATGAGCTTCAATCCGTGGCCGGAGAGCAGTACCCTTAATTGTTACGATGCAACTTTTTAGAAGGATTTCATTACCAAAACGCATTATTACTGGTAATGTATACAACGTCTATAATTCTGCATTTGCCCGTGACCTGTCTATGATCGTGTAATCTACGCCGTTGAAAACACATATCTCTTAAGCATTTCATTAAAAAGCAAAGGAAAGGGACAACTTCTTCCTGAGCGGAAGCAACAGTGGGTTTTTGAGCATTTATGCCTACCCTGATGCAGAATATAATGAGCTTCAATCCGTGGCCGGAGAGCAGTACCCTTAATTGTTACGATGCAACTTTTTAGAAGGATTTCATTACCAAAACGCATTATTACTGGTAATGTATACAACATCTATAATTCTGCATTTGCCCGTGACCTGTCTATGATCGTGTAATCTACGCCGTTGAAAACACATATCTCTTAAGCATTTCATGAAAAAGCAAAGGAAAGGGACAACTTCTTCCTGAGCGGAAGCAACAGTGGGTTTTTGAGCATTTATGCCTACCCTGATGCAGAATATAATGAGCTTCATTCCGTGGCCGGAGAGCAGTACCCTTAATTGTTACATGCAACTTTTTAGAAGGATTTCATTCCAAAACGCATTATTACTGGTAATGTATACAACATCTATAATTCTGCATTTGCCCGTGGCCTGTCTAAGATCGGGTAATCTACGCCGTTGAAAACACATATCTCTTAAGTATTTCATTAAAAAGCAAAGGAAAGGGACAACTTCTTCCTGAGCAGAGGCAACAGTGGGTTTTTGAGCATTTATGCCTACCCTGATGCAGAATATAATGAGCTTCATTCCGTGGCCGGAGAGCAGTACCCTTATTGTTACGATGCAACTCTTTAGAAGGATTTCATTCCCAAAACGCATTATTACTGGTAATGTATACAACATCTATAATTCTGCATTTGCCCGTGGCCTGTCTAAGATCGGGTAATCTACGCCGTTGAAAACACATATCTCTTAAGTATTTCATTAAAAAGCAAAGGAATGGGACAACTCCTTCCTGAGCGGAAGCAACAGTGGGTTTTAGAGCATTTATGCCTACCCTGATGCAGAATATAATGAGCTTCATTCCGTGTCCGGAGAGCAGTACCCTTAATTGTTACAATGCAACTTTTTAGAAGGATTTCATAACAAAACGCATTATTACTGGTAATGTATACAACATCTATAATTCTGCATTTGCCCGTGGCCTGTCTAAGATCGGGTAATCTACGCCGTTGAAAACACATATCTCTTAAGTATTTCATTAAAAAGCAAAGGAAAGGGACAACTTCTTCCTGAGCGGAAGCAACAGTGGGTTTTTGAGCATTTATGCCTACCCTGATGCAGAATATAATGAGCTTCATTCCGTGGCCGGAGAGCAGTACCCTTAATTGTTACGATGCAACTTTTTAGAAGGATTTCATTCCCAAACGCATTATTGCTGGTAATGTATACAACATCTAGAACTCTACATTTGCCCGTGGCCTGTCTATGATCGTGTAATCTACGCCGTTGAAAACACATATCTCTTAAGTATTTCATTAAAAAGCAAAGGAAAGGGACAACTTCTTCCTGAGCGGAAGCAACAGTGGGTTTTTGAGCATTATGCCTACCCTGATGCAGAATATAATGAGCTTCATCCCGTAGCCGGAGAGCAGTACCCTTAATTGTTACGATGCAACTCTTTAGAAGGATTTCATTCCCAAAACGCATTATTACTGGTAATGTATACAACATCTATAATTCTGCATTTGCCCGTGGCCTGTCTATGATCGGGTAATCTACGCCGTTGTTTGAAAACACATATCTCTTAAGTATTTCATTAAAAAGCAAAGGAATGGGACAACTCCTTCCTGAGCGGAAGCAACAGTGGGTTTTAGAGCATTTATGCCTACCCTGATGCAGAATATAATGAGCTTCATTCCGTGTCCGGAGAGCAGTACCCTTAATTGTTACAATGCAACTTTTAGAAGGATTTCATTAACAAAACGCATTATTACTGGTAATGTATACAACATCTATAATTCTGCATTTGCCCGTGGCCTGTCTAGATCGGGTAATCTACGCCGTTGAAAACACATATCTCTTAAGTATTTCATTAAAAAGCAAAGGAAAGGGACAACTTCTTCCTGAGCGGAAGCAACAGTGGGTTTTTGAGCATTTATGCCTACCCTGATGCAGAATAATGAGCTTCATTCCGTGGCCGGAGAGCAGTACCCTTAATTGTTACGATGCAACTTTTTAGAAGGATTTCATTCCCAAAACGCATTATTGCTGGTAATGTATACAACATCTAGAACTCTACATTTGCCCGTGGCCTGTCTATGATCGTGTAATCTACGCCGTTGAAAACCATATCTCTTAAGTATTTCATTAAAAAGCAAAGGAAAGGGACAACTTCTTCCTGAGCGGAAGCAACAGTGGGTTTTTGAGCATTTATGCCTACCCTGATGCAGAATATAATGAGCTTCATCCCGTAGCCGGAGAGCAGTACCCTTAATTGTTACGATGCAACTTTTTAGAAGGATTTCATTCCCAAAACGCATTATTACTGGTAATGTATACAACATCTATAATTCTGCATTTGCCCGTGGCCTGTCTATGATCGTGTAATCTACGCCGTTGAAAACACATATCTCTTAAGTATTTCATTAAAAAGCAAAGGAAGGGACAACTTCTTCGTGAGCGGAAGCAACAGTGGGTTTTTGAGCATTTATGCCTACCCTGATGCAGAATATAATGAGCTTCATCCCGTAGCCGGAGAGCAGTACCCTTAATTGTTACGATGCAACTTTTTAGAAGGATTTCATTCCCAAAACGCATTATTACTGGTAATGTATACAACATCTATAATTCTGCATTTGCCCGTGGCCTGTCTATGATCGTGTAATCTACGCCGTTGAAAACACATATCTCTTAAGTATTTCAATAAAAAGCAAAGGAATGGGACAACTCCTTCCTGAGCGGAAGCAACAGTGGGTTTTAGAGCATTTATGCCTACCCTGATGCAGAATATAATGAGCTTCATTCCGTGGCCGGAGAGCAGTACCCTTAATTGTTACAATGCAACTTTTTAGAAGGATTTCATTCCCAAAACGCATTATTACTGGTAATGTATACAACATCTATAATTCTGCATTTGCCCTGGCCTGTCTAAGATCGGGTAATCTACGCCGTTGAAAACACATATCTCTTAAGTATTTCATTAAAAAGCAAAGGAATGGGACAACTCCTTCCTGAGCGGAAGCAACAGTGGGTTTTAGAGCATTTATGCCTACCCTGATGCAGAATATAATGAGCTTCATTCCGTGGCCGGAGAGCAGTACCCTTAATTGTTACGATGCAACTCTTTAGAAGGATTTCATTCCAAAACGCATTATTACTGGTAATGTATACAACATCTATAATTCTGCATTTGCCCGTGGCCTGTCTATGATCGGGTAATCTACGCCGTTGAAAACACATATCCCTTAAGTATTTCATTAAAAAGCAAAGGAAAGGGACAACTTCTTCTGAGCAGAGGCAACAGTGGGTTTTAGAGCATTTATGCCTACCCTGATGCAGAATATAATGAGCTTCATTCCGTGGCCGGAGAGCAGTACCCTTAATTGTTACGATGCAACTCTTTAGAAGGATTTCATTCCCAAAACGCATTATTACTGGTAATGTATACAACATCTATAATTCTGCATTTGCCCGTGGCCTGTCTATGATCGGGTAATCTACGCCGTTGAAAACACATATCTCTTAAGTATTTCATTAAAAAGCAAAGGAATGGGACAACTCCTTCCTGAGCGGAAGCAACAGTGGGTTTTAGAGCATTTATGCCTACCCTGATGCAGAATATAATGAGCTTCATTCCGTGTCCGGAGAGCAGTACCCTTAATTGTTACATGCAACTTTTTAGAAGGATTTCATTAACAAAACGCATTATTACTGGTAATGTATACAACATCTATAATTCTGCATTTGCCCGTGGCCTGTCTATGATCGGGTAATCTACGCCGTTGAAAACACATATCTCTTAAGTATTTCATTAAAAAGCAAAGGAAAGGGACAACTTCTTCCTGAGCGGAAGCAACAGTGGGTTTTTGAGCATTTATGCCTACCCTGATGCAGAATATAATGAGCTTCATTCCGTGGCCGGAGAGCAGTACCCTTAATTGTTACGATGCAACTTTTTAGAAGGATTTCATTCCCAAAACGCATTATTACTGGTAATGTATACAACATCTATAATTCTGCATTTGCCCGTGGCCTGTCTATGATTGTGTAATCTACGCCGTTGAAACACATATCTCTTAAGTATTTCATTAAAAAGCAAAGGAATGGGACAACTCCTTCCTGAGCGGAAGCAACAGTGGGTTTTAGAGCATTTATGCCTACCCTGATGCAGAATATAATGAGCTTCATTCCGTGGCCGGAGAGCAGTACCCTTAATTGTTACAATGCAACTTTTTAGAAGGATTTCATTCCCAAAACGCATTATTACTGGTAATGTATACAACATCTATAATTCTGCATTTGCCCATGGCCTGTCTAAGATCGGGTAATCTACGCCGTTGAAAACACATATCTCTTAAGTATTTCATTAAAAAGCAAAGGAAAGGGACAACTTCTTCGTGAGCGGAAGCAACAGTGGGTTTTTGAGCATTTATGCCTACCCTGATGCAGAATATAATGAGCTTCATTCCGTGGCCGGAGAGCAGTACCCTTAATTGTTACGATGCAACTCTTTAGAAGGATTTCATTCCCAAAACGCATTATTACTGGTAATGTATACAACATCTATAATTCTGCATTTGCCCGTGGCCTGTCTATGATCGGGTAATCTACGCCGTTGAAAACACATATCTCTTAAGTATTTCATTAAAAAGCAAAGGAATGGGACAACTCCTTCCTGAGCGGAAGCAACAGTGGGTTTTAGAGCATTTATGCCTACCCTGATGCAGAATATAATGAGCTTCATACCGTGGCCGGAGAGCAGTACCCTTAATTGTTACGATGCAACTTTTTAGAAGGATTTCATTCCCAAAACGCATTATTACTGGTAATGTATACAACATCTATAATTCTGCATTTGCCCGTGGCCTGTCTATGATCGGGTAATCTACGCCGTTGAAAACACATATCTCTTAAGTATTTCATTAAAAAGCAAAGGAATGGGACAACTCCTTCCTGAGCGGAAGCAACAGTGGGTTTTTGAGCATTTATGCCTACCCTGATGCAGAATATAATGAGCTTCATTCCGTGGCCGGAGAGCAGTACCCTTAATTGTTACAATGCAACTTTTAGAAGGATTTCATTCCCAAAACGCATTATTACTGGTAATGTATACAACATCTATAATTCTGCATTTGCCCGTGGCCTGTCTAGATCGGGTAATCTACGCCGTTGAAAACACATATCTCTTAAGTATTTCATTAAAAAGCAAAGGAAAGGGACAACTTCTTCGTGAGCGGAAGCAACAGTGGGTTTTTGAGCATTTATGCCTACCCTGATGCAGAATATAATGAGCTTCATTCCGTGGCCGGAGAGCAGTACCCTTAATTGTTACGATGCAACTTTTTAGAAGGATTTCATTCCCAAAACGCATTATTACTGGTAATGTATACAACATCTAATAATCTGCATTTGCCCGTGGCCTGTCTATGATCGGGTAATCTACGCCGTTGAAAACACATATCTCTTAAGTATTTCATTAAAAAGCAAAGGAAAGGGACAACTTCTTCCTGAGCGGAAGCAACAGTGGGTTTTTGAGCATTTATGCCTACCCTGATGCAGAATATAATGAGCTTCATTCCGTGGCCGGAGAGCAGTACCCTTAATTGTTACGATGCAACTTTTTAGAAGGATTTCATTCCCAAACGCATTATTGCTGGTAATGTATACAACATCTATAATTCTGCATTTGCCCGTGGCCTGTCTATGATCGGGTAATCTACGCCGTTGAAAACACATATCTCTTAAGTATTTCATTAAAAGCAAGGAAAGGGACAACTTCTTCCTGAGCGGAAGCAACAGTGGGTTTTTGAGCATTTATGCCTACCCTGATGCAGAATATAATGAGCTTCATCCCGTAGCCGGAGAGCAGTACCCTTAATTGTTACGATGCAACTTTTTAGAAGGATTTCATTCCCAAACGCATTATTACTGGTAATGTATACAACATCTATAATTCTGCATTTGCCCGTGGCCTGTCTATGATCGGGTAATCTACGCCGTTGAAAACACATATCTCTTAAGTATTTCATTAAAAAGCAAAGGAAAGGGACAACTTCTTCGTGAGCGGAAGCAACAGTGGGTTTTTGAGCATTTATGCCTACCCTGATGCAGAATATAATGAGCTTCATTCCGTGGCCGGAGGGCAGTACCCTTATTGTTACGATGCAACTTTTTAGAAGGATTTCATTCCCAAAACGCATTATTACTGGTAATGTATACAACATCTATAATTCTGCATTTGCCCGTGGCCTGTCTATGATCGGGTAATCTACGCCGTTGAAAACACATATCTCTTAAGTATTTCATTAAAAAGCAAAGGAATGGGACAACTCTTCCTGAGCGGAAGCAACAGTGGGTTTTAGAGCATTTATGCCTACCCTGATGCAGAATATAATGAGCTTCAATCCGTGGCCGGAGAGCAGTACCCTTAATTGTTACATGCAACTTTTTAGAAGGATTTCATTCCCAAAACGCATTATTGCTGGTAATGTATACAACATCTATAATTCTGCATTTGCCCGTGGCCTGTCTATGATCGGGTAATCTACGCCGTTGAAAAACATATCTCTTAAGTATTTCATTAAAGAGCAAAGGAAAGGGACAACTTCTTCCTGAGCGGAAGCAACAGTGGGTTTTTGAGCATTTATGCCTACCCTGATGCAGAATATAATGAGCTTCATCCCGTCGCCGGAGAGCAGTACCCTTAATTGTTACGATGCAACTTTTTAGAAGGATTTCATTCCCAAAACGCATTATTACTGGTAATGTATACAACATCTATAATTCTGCATTTGCCCGTGGCCTGTCTATGATCGGGTAATCTACGCCGTTGAAAACACATATCTCTTAAGTATTTCATTAAAAAGCAAAGAAAGGGACAACTTCTTCGTGAGCGGAAGCAACAGTGGGTTTTTGAGCATTTATGCCTACCCTGATGCAGAATATAATGAGCTTCATTCCGTAGCCGGAGAGCAGTACCCTTAATTGTTACGATGCAACTTTTTAGAAGGATTTCATTCCCAAAACGCATTATTACTGGTAATGTATGCAACATCTATAATTCTGCATTTGCCCGTGGCCTGTCTATGATCGGGTAATCTACGCCGTTGAAAACACATATCTCTTAAGTATTTCATTAAAAGCAAAGGAAAGGGACAACTTCTTCCTGAGCGGAAGCAACAGGGCGTTTTGAGCATTTATGCCTACCCTGATGCAGAATATAATGAGCTTCATTCCGTGGCCGGAGAGTAGTACCCTTAATTGTTACGATGCAACTTTTTAGAAGGATTTCATTCCCAAAACGCATTATTGCTGGTAATGTATACAACATCTATAATTCTGCATTTGCCCGTGGCCTGTCTATGATCGGGTAATCTACGCGCGTTGAAAACACATATCTCTTAAGTATTTCATTAAAAAGCAAAGGAAAGGGACAACTTCTTCGTGAGCGGAAGCAACAGTGGGTTTTTGAGCATTTATGCCTACCCTGATGCAGAATATAATGAGCTTCATCCCGTAGCCGGAGAGCAGTACCCTTAATTGTTACGATGCAACTTTTTAGAAGGATTTCATTCCCAAAACGCATTATTACTGGTAATGTATACAACATCTATAATTCTGCATTTGCCCGTGGCCTGTCTATGATCGTGTAATCTACGCCGTTGAAAACACATATCACTTAAGTATTTCATTAAAAAGCAAAGGAAAGGGACAACTTCTTCCTGAGCGGAAGCAACAGTGGGTTTTTGAGCATTTATGCCTACCCTGATGCAGAATATAACGAGCTTCAATCCGTGGCCGGAGGGCAGTACCCTTAATTGTTACGATGCAACTTTTTAGAAGGATTTCATTCCCAAACGCATTATTACTGGTAATGTATACAACATCTATAATTCTGCATTTGCCCGTGGCCTGTCTATGATGGGTAATCTATCTACGCCGTGAAAACACATATCTCTTAAGTATTTCATTAAAAAGCAAAGGAATGGGACAACTCCTTCCTGAGCGGAAGCAACAGTGGGTTTTAGAGCATTTATGCCTACCCTGATGCAGAATATAATGAGCTTCATCCGTGGCGGAGAGCAGTACCCTTAATTGTTACAATGCAACTTTTAGAAGGATTTCATTCCCAAAACGCATTATGCTGGTAATGTATACAACATCTATAATTCTGCATTTGCCCGTGGCCTGTCTATGATCGGGTAATCTACGCCGTTGAAAACACATATCTCTTAAGTATTTCATTAAAAGCAAAGGAATGGGACAACTCCTTCCTGAGCGGAAGCAACAGTGGGTTTTAGAGCATTTATGCCTACCCTGATGCAGAATATAATGAGCTTCAATCCGTGACCGGAGAGCAGTACCCTTAATTGTTACAATGCAACTTTTTAGAAGGATTTCATTCCCAAAACGCATTATTGCTGGTAATGTATACAACATCTATAATTCTGCATTTGCCCGTGGCCTGTCTATGATCGGGTAATCTACGCCGTTGAAAACACATATCTCTTAAGTATTTCATTAAAGAGCAAAGGAAAGGGACAACTTCTTCCTGAGCGGAAGCAACAGTGGGTTTTTGAGCATTTATGCCTACCCTGATGCAGAATATAATGAGCTTCATCCCGTCGCCGGAGAGCAGTACCCTTAATTGTTACGATGCAACTTTTAGAAGGATTTCATTCCCAAAACGCATTATTACTGGTAATGTATACAACATCTATAATTCTGCATTTGCCCGTGGCCTGTCTATGATCGGGTAATCTACGCCGTTGAAAACACATATCTCTTAAGTATTTCATTAAAAAGCAAAGGAAAGGGACAACTTCTTCGTGAGCGGAAGCAACAGTGGGTTTTTGAGCATTTATGCCTACCCTGATGCAGAATATAATGAGCTTCATCCCGTAGCCGGAGCAGTACCCTTAATTGTTACGATGCAACTTTTTAGAAGGATTTCATTCCAAAACGCATTATTACTGGTAATGTATGCAACATCTATAATTCTGCATTTGCCCGTGGCCTGTCTATGATCGGGTAATCTACGCCGTTGAAACACATATCTCTTAAGTATTTCATTAAAAAGCAAAGGAAAGGGACAACTTCTTCCTGAGCGGAAGCAACAGTGCGTTTTTGAGCATTTATGCCTACCCTGATGCAGAATATAATGAGCTTCATTCCGTGGCCGGAGAGCAGTACCCTTAATTGTTACGATGCAACTTTTTAGAAGGATTTCATTCCCAAAACGCATTATTGCTGGTAATGTATACACATCTATAATTCTGCATTTGCCCGTGGCTGTCTATGATCGGGTAATCTACGCCGTTGAAAACACATATCTCTTAAGTATTTCATTAAAAGCAAAGGAAAGGGACAACTTCTTCGTGAGCGGAAGCAACAGTGGGTTTTTGAGCATTTATGCCTACCCTGATGCAGAATAATGAGCTTCATCCCGTAGCCGGAGAGCAGTACCCTTAATTGTTACGATGCAACTTTTTAGAAGGATTTCATTCCCAAAACGCATTATTACTGGTAATGTATACAACATCTATAATTCTGCATTTGCCCGTGGCCTGTCTATGATCGTGTAATCTACGCCGTTGAAAACACATATCACTTAAGTATTTCATTAAAAAGCAAAGGAAAGGGACAACTTCTTCCTGAGCGGAAGCAACAGTGGGTTTTTGAGCATTTGCCTACCCTGATGCAGAATATAATGAGCTTCAATCCGTGGCCGGAGGCAGTACCCTTAATTGTTACGATGCAACTTTTAGAAGGATTTCATTCCCAAACGCATTATTACTGGTAATGTATACAACATCTATAATTCTGCATTTGCCCGTGGCCTGTCTATGATCGGGTAATCTACGCCGTTGAAAACACATATCTCTTAAGTATTTCATTAAAAAGCAAAGGAATGGGACAACTCCTTCCTGAGCGGAAGCAACAGTGGGTTTTAGAGCATTTATGCCTACCCTGATGCAGAATATAATGAGCTTCAATCCGTGGCGGAGAGCAGTACCCTTAATTGTTACAATGCAACTTTTTAGAAGGATTTCATTCCCAAAACGCATTATTACTGGTAATGTATACAACATCTATAATTCTGCATTTGCCCGTGGCCTGTCTATGATCGGGTAATCTACGCCGTTGAAAACACATATCTCTTAAGTATTTCATTAAAGAGCAAAGGAAAGGGACAACTTCTTCCTGAGCGGAAGCAACAGTGGGTTTTTGAGCATTTATGCCTACCCTGATGCAGAATATAATGAGCTTCATCCGTAGCCGGATAGCAGTACCCTTAATTGTTACGATGCAACTTTTTAGAAGGATTTCATTCCCAAAACGCATTATTGCTGGTAATGTATACAACATCTATAATTCTGCATTTGCCCGTGGCCTGTCTATGATCGGGTAATCTACGCGCCGTTGAAAACACATATCTCTTAAGTATTTCATTAAAAAGCAAAGGAAAGGGACAACTTCTTCGTGAGCGGAAGCAACAGTGGTTTTTGAGCATTTATGCCTACCCTGATGCAGAATATAATGAGCTTCATCCCGTAGCCGGAGAGCAGTACCCTTAATTGTTACGATGCAACTTTTTAGAAGGATTTCATTCCCAAAACGCATTATTACTGGTAATGTATACAACATCTATAATTCTGCATTTGCCCGTGGCCTGTCTATGATCGGGTAATCTACGCCGTTGAAAACACATATCTCTTAAGTATTTCATTAAAATGCAAAGGAAAGGGACAACTTCTTCCTGAGCGGAGCAACAGTGCGTTTTTGAGCATTTATGCCTACCCTGATGCAGAATATAATGAGCTTCATCCCGTAGCCGGAGAGCAGTACCCTTAATTGTTACGATGCAACTTTTTAGAAGGATTTCATTCCCAAAACGCATTATTACTGGTAATGTATACAACATCTATAATTCTGCATTTGCCCGTGGCCTGTCTATGATCGTGTAATCTACGCCGTTGAAAACACATATCTCTTAAGTATTTCATTAAAAAGCAAAGGAAGGACGACACTTCTTCCTGAGCGGAAGCAACAGTGGGTTTTTGAGCATTTATGCCTACCCTGATGCAGAATATAATGAGCTTCAATCCGTGCCGGAGGCAGGACCCTTAATTGTTACGATGCAACTTTTTAGAAGGATTTCATTCCCAAAACGCATTATTACTGGTAATGTATACAACATCTATAATTCTGCATTTGCCCGTGGCCTGTCTATGACCGGGTAATCTACGCCGTTGAAAACACATATCTCTTAAGTATTTCATTAAAAAGCAAAAAAAAGGGACAACTTCCTCCTGAGCAGAGGCAACAGTGGGCTTTTGAGCATTTATGCCTACCCTGATGCAGAATATAATGAACTTCATTCCGTGGCCGGAGAGCAGTACCCTTAATTGTTACGATGCAACTCTTTAGAAGGATTTCATTCCCAAAACGCATTATTACTGGTAAGTATACAACATCTATAATTCTGCATTTGCCCGTGGCCTGTCTATGATCGGGTAATCTACGCCGTTGAAAACACATATCTCTTAAGTATTTCATTAAAAAGCAAAGGAATGGGACAACTCCTTCCTGAGCGGAAGCAACAGTGGGTTTTAGAGCATTTATGCCTACCCTGATGCAGAATATAATGAGCTTCATTCCGTGTCCGGAGAGCAGTACCCTTAATTGTTACAATGCAACTTTTTAGAAGGATTTCATTCCCAAACGCATTATTACTGGTAATGTATACGACATCTATAATTCTGCATTTGCCCGTGGCCTGTCTATGATCGTGTAATCTACGCCGTTGAAAACACATATCACTTAAGTATTTCATTAAAAAGCAAAGGAAAGGGACAACTTCTTCCTGAGCGGAAGCAACAGTGGGTTTTTGAGCATTTATGCCTACCCTGATGCAGAATATAACGATCTTAAATCCGTGGCCGGAGGGCAGTACCCTTAATTGTTACGATGCAACTTTTTAGAAGGATTTCATTCCCCAAACGCATTATTACTGGTAATGTATACAACATCTATAATTCTGCATTTGCCCGTGGCCTGTCTATGATCGGGTAATCTACGCCGTTGAAAACACATACCTCTTAAGTATTTCATTAAAAAGCAAAGGAAAGGGACAACTTCTTCGTGAGCGGAAGCAACAGTGGGTTTTTGAGCATTTATGCCTACCCTGATGCAGAATATAATGAGCTTCATCCGTAGCCGGAGAGCAGTACCCTTAATTGTTACGATGCAACTTTTTAGAAGGATTTCATTCCCAAAACGCATTATTACTGGTAATGTATACAACATCTATAATTCTGCATTTGCCCGTGGCCTGTCTATGATCGGGTAATCTACGCCGTTGAAAACACATATCTCTTAAGTATTTCATTAAAATGCAAAGGAAAGGGACAACTTCTTCCTGAGCGGAAGCAACAGTGCGTTTTTGAGCATTTATGCCTACCCTGATGCAGAATATAATGAGCTTCATCCCGTAGCCGGAGAGCAGTACCCTTAATTGTTACGATGCAACTTTTTAGAAGGATTTCATTCCCAAAACGCATTATTACTGGTAATGTATACAACATCTATAATTCTGCATTTGCCCGTGGCCTGTCTATGATCGTGTAATCTACGCCGTTGAAAACACATATCTCTTAAGTATTTCATTAAAAAGCAAAGGAAAGGGACAACTTCTTCCTGAGCGGAAGCAACAGTGGGTTTTTGAGCATTTATGCCTACACTGATGCAGAATATAATGAGCTTCAATCCGTGGCCGGAGGGCAGGACCCTTAATTGTTACGATGCAACTTTTTAGAAGGATTTCATTCCCAAAACGCATTATTACTGGTAATGTATACAACATCTATAATTCTGCATTTGCCCGTGGCCTGTCTATGACCGGGTAATCTACGCCGTTGAAAACACATATCTCTTAAGTATTTCATTAAAAAGCAAAAAAAAGGGACAACTTCTTCCTGAGCAGAGGCAACAGTGGGCTTTTGAGCATTTATGCCTACCCTGATGCAGAATATAATGAGCTTCATTCCGTGGCCGGAGAGCAGTACCCTTAATTGTTACGATGCAACTCTTTAGAAGGATTTCATTCCCAAAACGCATTATTACTGGTAAGGTATACAACATCTATAATTCTGCATTTGCCTTGGCCTGTCTATGATCGGGTAATCTACGCCGTTGAAAACACATATCTCTTAAGTATTTCATTAAAAAGCAAAGGAATGGGACAACTCCTTCCTGAGCGGAAGCAACAGTGGGTTTTAGAGCATTTATGCCTACCCTGATGCAGAATATATGAGCTTCATCCGTTCCGGAGAGCAGTACCCTTAATTGTTACAATGCAACTTTTTAGAAGGATTTCATTAACAACGCATTATTACTGGTAATGTATACAACATCTATAATTCTGCATTTGCCCGTGGCCTGTCTAATCGGGTAATCTACGCCGTTGAAAACACATATCTCTTAAGTATTTCATTAAAAAGCAAAGGAAAGGACAACTTCTTCCTGAGCGGAAGCAACAGTGGGTTTTTGAGCATTTATGCCTACCCTGATGCAGAATAATGAGCTTCATTCCGTGCCGAGAGCAGTACCCTTAATTGTTACGATGCAACTTTTTAGAAGGATTTCATTCCCAAAACGCATTATTGCTTGTAATGTATACAACATCTATAATTCTGCATTTGCCCGTGGCCTGTCTATGATCGGTAATCTACGCCGTTGAAAACACATATCTCTTAAGTATTTCATTAAAAAGCAAAGGAAAGGGACAACTTCTTCCTGAGCGGAAGCAACAGTGGGTTTTTGAGCATTTATGCCTACCCTGATGCAGAATATAATGAGCTTCATCCCGTAGCCGGAGAGCAGTACCCTTAATTGTTACGATGCAACTTTTTAAGGATTTCATTCCCAAAACGCATTATTACTGGTAATGTATACAACATCTATAATTCTGCATTTGCCCGTGGCCTGTCTATGATCGTGTAATCTACGCCGTTGAAAACACATATCTCTTAAGTATTTCATTAAAAAGCAAAGGAAAGGGACAACTTCTTCGTGAGCGGAAGCAACAGTGGGTTTTTGAGCATTTATGCCTACCCTGATGCAGAATATAATGAGCTTCATCCCGTAGCCGGAGAGCAGTACCCTTAATTGTTACGATGCAACTTTTTAGAAGGATTTCATTCCCAAAACGCATTATTACTGGTAATGTATACAACATCTATAATTCTGCATTTGCGCCGTGGCCTGTCTATGATCGTGTAATCTACGCCGTTGAAAACACATATCTCTTAAGTATTTCATTAAAAAGCAAAGGAAAGGGACAACTTCTTCCTGAGCAGAGGCAATAGTGGGATTTTGAGCATTTATGCCTACCCTGATGCAGAATATAATGAGCTTCATTCCGTGGCCGGGAGCAGTACCCTTTATTGTTACGATGCAACTCTTTAGAAGGATTTCATTCCCAAAACGCATTATTACTGGTAATGTATACAACATCTATAATTCTGCATTTGCCCGTGGCCTGTCTATGATCGGGTAATCTACGCCGTTGAAAACACATATCTCTTAAGTATTTCATTAAAAAGCAAAGGAATGGACAACTCCTTCCTGAGCGGAAGCAACAGTGGGTTTTAGAGCATTTATGCCTACCCTGATGCAGAATATAATGAGCTTCATTCCGTGGCCGGAGAGCAGTACCCTTAATTGTTACGATGCAACTTTTTAGAAGGATTTCATTCCAAAACGCATTATTACTGGTAATGTATACAACATCTATAATTCTGCATTTGCCCGTGGCCTGTCTATGATCGGGTAATCTACGCCGTTGAAAACACATATCTCTTAAGTATTTCATTAAAAAGCAAAGGAAGGGACAACTCCTTCCTGAGCGGAAGCAACAGTGGGTTTTAGAGCATTTATGCCTACCCTGATGCAGAATATAATGAGCTTCATTCCGTGGCCGGAGAGCAGTACCCTTAATTGTTACAATGCAACTTCTAGAAGGATTTCATTCCCAAAACGCATTATTACTGGTAATGTATACAACATCTATAATTCTGCATTTGCCCGGCCTGTCTAAGATCGGGTAATCTACGCCGTTGAAACACATATCTCTTAAGTATTTCATTAAAAAGCAAAGGAAAGGGACAACTTCTTCCTGAGCGGAAGCAACATGGGTTTTTTGAGCATTTATGCCTACCCTGATGCAGAATATAATGAGCTTCATTCCGTGGCCGGAGAGCAGTACCCTAATTGTTACGATGCAACTTTTTGAAGGATTTCATTCCCAAACGCATTATTACTGGTAATGTATACAACATATATAATTCTGTCTGCATTTGCCCGTGGCCTGTCTATGATCGGGTAATCTACGCCGTTGAAAACACATATCTCTTAAGTATTTCATTAAAAAGCAAAGGAAAGGACAACATCTTCCTGAGCGGAAGCAACAGTGGGTTTTTGAGCATTTATGCCTACCCTGATGCAGAATATAATGAGCTTCATTCTGTGGCCGGAGAGCAGTACCCTTAATTGTTACGATGCAACTTTTTAGAGGATTTCATTCCCAAAACGCATTATGCTGGTAATGTATACAACATCTATATTCTGCATTTGCCCGTGGCCTGTCTATGATCGGGTAATCTACGCCGTTGAAACACATATCTCTTAAGTATTTCATTAAAAAGCAAAGGAAAGGGACAACTTCTTCGTGAGCGGAAGCAACAGTGGGTTTTTGAGCATTTATGCCTACCCTGATGCAGAATATAATGAGCTTCATCCCGTAGCCGGAGAGCAGTACCCTTAATTGTTACGATGCAACTTTTTAGAAGGATTTCATTCCCAAAACGCATTATTACTGGTAATGTATACAACATCTATAATTCTGCATTTGCGCGTGGCCTGTCTATGATCGTGTAATCTACGCCGTTGAAAACACATATCTCTTAAGTATTTCATTAAAAAGCAAAGGAAAGGGACAACTTCTTCCTGAGCAGAGGCAATAGTGGGATTTTGAGCATTTATGCCTACCCTGATGCAG
Source organism: Octopus sinensis (assembly GCF_006345805.1). Taxonomy (NCBI): domain Eukaryota; kingdom Metazoa; phylum Mollusca; class Cephalopoda; order Octopoda; family Octopodidae; genus Octopus; species Octopus sinensis. Next base: position 25,951 of record NW_021833822.1, read on the forward strand.
AATATAATGAGCTTCATTCCGTGGCCGGAGAGCAGTACCCTTTATTGTTACGATGCAACTCTTTAGAAGGATTTCATTCCCAAAACGCATTATTACTGGTAATGTATACAACATCTATAATTCTGCATTTGCCCGTGGCCTGTCTATGATCGGGTAATCTACGCCGTTGAAAACACATATCTCTTAAGTATTTCATTAAAAAGCAAAGGAATGGGACAACTCCTTCCTGAGCGGAAGCAACAGTGGGTTTTAGAGCATTTATGCCTACCCTGATGCAGAATATAATGAGCTTCATTCCGTGGCCGGAGAGCAGTACCCTTAATGTTACGATGCAACTTTTTAGAAGGATTTCATTCCCAAAACGCATTATTACTGGTAATGTATACAACATCTATAATTCTGCATTTGCCCGTGGCCTGTCTATGATCGGGTAATCTACGCCGTTGAAAACACATATCTCTTAAGTATTTCATTAAAAAGCAAAGGAATGGGACAACTCCTTCCTGAGCGGAAGCAACAGTGGGTTTTAGAGCATTTATGCCTACCCTGATGCAGAATATAATGAGCTTCATTCCGTGGCCGGAGAGCAGTACCCTTAATTGTTACAATGCAACTTTCTAGAAGGATTTCATTCCCAAAACGCATTATTACTGGTAATGTATACAACATCTATAATTCTGCATTTGCCCGTGGCCTGTCTAAGATCGGGTAATCTACGCCGTTGAAAACACATATCTCTTAAGTATTTCATTAAAAAGCAAAGGAAAGGGACAACTTCTTCCTGAGCGGAAGCAACAGTGGGTTTTTGAGCATTTATGCCTACCCTGATGCAGAATATAATGAGCTTCATTCCGTGGCCGGAGAGCAGTACCCTTAATTGTTACGATGCAACTTTTTAGAAGGATTTCATTCCCAAAACGCATTATTACTGGTAATGTATACAACATATATAATTCTGCATTTGCCCGTGGCCTGTCTATGATCGGGTAATCTACGCCGTTGAAAACACATATCTCTTAAGTATTTCATTAAAAAGCAAAGGAAAGGGACAACATCTTCCTGAGCGGAAGCAACAGTGGGTTTTTGAGCATTTATGCCTACCCTGATGCAGAATATAATGAGCTTCATTCTGTGGCCGGAGAGCAGTACCCTTAATTGTTACGATGCAACTTTTTAGAAGGATTTCATTCCCAAAACGCATTATTGCTGGTAATGTATACAACATCTATAATTCTGCATTTGCCCGTGGCCTGTCTATGATCGGGTAATCTACGCCGTTGAAAACACATATCTCTTAAGTATTTCATTAAAAAGCAAAGGAAAGGGACAACTTCTTCCTGAGCGGAAGCAACAGTGGTTTTTGAGCATTTATGCCTACCCTGATGCAGAATATAATGAGCTTCATCCCGTAGCCGGAGAGCAGTACCCTTAATTGTTACGATGTGCAACTTTTTAGAAGGATTTCATTCCCAAAACGCATTATTACTGGTAATGTATACAACATCTATAATTCTGCATTTGCCCGTGGCCTGTCTATGATCGGGTAATCTACGCCGTTGAAAACACATATCTCTTAAGTATTTCATTAAAAAGCAAAGGAAAGGGACAACTTCTTCGTGAGCGGAAGCAACAGGGGTTTTTGAGCATTTATGCCTACCCTGATGCAGAATATAATGAGCTTCATTCCGTGGCCGGAGGGCAGTACCCTTAATTGTTACGATGCAACTTTTTAGAAGGATTTCATTCCCAAAACGCATTATTACTGGTAATGTATACAACATCTATAATTCTGCATTTGCCCGTGGCCTGTCTATGATCGGGTAATCTACGCCGTTGAAAACACATATCTCTTAAGTATTTCATTAAAAAGCAAAGGAATGGGACAACTCCTTCCTGAGCGGAAGCAACAGTGGGTTTTAGAGCATTTATGCCTACCCTGATGCAGAATATAATGAGCTTCAATCCGTGGCCGGAGAGCAGTACCCTTAATTGTTACAATGCAACTTTTTAGAAGGATTTCATTCCCAAAACGCATTATTACTGGTAATTTATGCAACATCTATAATTCTGCATTTGCCCGTGGCCTGTCTATGATCGGGTAATCTACGCCGTTGAAAACACATATCTCTTAAGTATTTCATTAAAAAGCAAAGGAAAGGGACAACTTCTCCTGAGCGAGCGGAAGCAACAGTGCGTTTTGAGCATTTATGCCTACCCTGATGCAGAATATAATGAGCTTCATTCCGTGGCCGGAGAGCAGTACCCTTAATTGTTACGATGCAACTTTTTAGAAGGATTTCATTCCCAAAACGCATTATTGCTGGTAATGTATACAACATCTATAATTCTGCATTTGCCCGTGGCCTGTCTATGATCGGGTAATCTACGCCGTTGAAAACACATATCTCTTAAGTATTTCATTAAAAAGCAAAGGAATGGGACACTCCTTCCTGAGCGGAAGCAAGCAACAGTGGGTTTTAGAGCATTTATGCCTACCCTGATGCAGAATATAATGAGCTCAATCCGTGGCCGGAGAGCAGTACCCTTAATTGTTACAATGCAATTTTAGAAGGATTTCATTCCCAAAACGCATTATTACTGGTAATTTATGCAACATCTATAATTCTGCATTTGCCCGTGGCCTGTCTATGATCGGGTAATCTACGCCGTTGAAAACACAATCTCTTAAGTATTTCATTAAAAAGCAAAGGAAAGGGACAACTTCTTCCTGAGCGGAAGCAACAGTGCGTTTTTGAGCATTTATGCCTACCCTGATGCAGAATATAATGAGCTTCATTCCGTGGCCGGAGAGCAGTACCCTTAATTGTTACGATGCAACTTTTTAGAAGGATTTCATTCCCAAAACGCATTATTGCTGGTAATGTATACAACATCTATAATTCTGCATTTGCCCGTGGCCTGTCTATGATCGGGTAATCTACGCCGTTGAAAACACATATCTCTTAAGTATTTCATTAAAAAGCAAAGGAAAGGGACAACTTCTTCCTGAGCGGAAGCAACAGTGGGTTTTGAGCATTTATGCCTACCCTGATGCAGAATATAATGAGCTTCATCCCGTAGCCGGAGAGCAGTACCCTTAATTGTTACGATGCAACTTTTTAGAAGGATTTCATTCCCAAAACGCATTATTACTGGTAATGTATACAACATCTATAATTCTGCATTTGCCGTGGCCTGTCTATGATCGGGTAATCTACGCCGTGAAAACACATATCTCATAAGTATTTCATTAAAAAGCAAAGGAAAGGGACAACTTCTTCGTGAGCGGAAGCAACAGTGGGTTTTTGAGGATTTATGCCTACCCTGATGCAGAATATAATGAGCTTCATCCCGTAGCCGGAGAGCAGTACCCTTAATTGTTACGATGCAACTTTTTAGAAGGATTTCATTCCCAAAACGCATTATTACTGGTAATGTATACAACATCTATAATTCTGCATTTGCCCGTGGCCTGTCTATGATCGGGTAATCTACGCCGTTGAAAACACATATCTCTTAAGTATTTCATTAAAAAGCAAAGGAAAGGGACAACTTCTTCCTGAGCGGAAGCAACAGTGGGTTTTTGAGCATTTATGCCTACCCTGATGCAGAATATAATGAGCTTCATCCCGTAGCCGGAGAGCAGTACCCTTAATTGTTACGATGCAACTTTTTAGAAGGATTTCATTCCCAAAACGCATTATTACTGGTAATGTATACAACATCTATAATTCTGCATTTGCCCGTGGCCTGTCTATGATCGGGTAATCTACGCCGTTGAAAACACATATCTCTTAAGTATTTCATTAAAAAGCAAAGGAAAGGGACAACTTCTTCGTGAGCGGAAGCAACAGTGGGTTTTTGAGCATTTATGCCTACCCTGATGCAGAATATAATGAGCTTCATTCCGTGGCCGGAGGGCAGTACCCTTAATTGTTACGATGCAACTTTTTAGAAGGATTTCATTCCCAAAACGCATTATTACTGGTAATGTATACAACATCTATAATTCTGCATTTGCCCGTGGCCTGTCTATGATCGGGTAATCTACGCCGTTGAAAACACATATCTCTTAAGTATTTCATTAAAAAGCAAAGGAATGGGACAACTCCTTCCTGAGCGGAAGCAACAAGTGGGTTTTAGAGCATTTATGCCTACCCTGATGCAGAATATAATGAGCTTCAATCCGTGGCCGGAGAGCAGTACCCTTAATTGTTACAATGCAACTTTTTAGAAGGATTTCATTCCCAAAACGCATTATTGCTGGTAATGTATACAACATCTATAATTCTGCATTTGCCCGTGGCCTGTCTATGATCGGGTAATCTACGCCGTTGAAAACACATATCTCTTAAGTATTTCATTAAAGTGCAAAGGAAAGGGACAACTTCTTCCTGAGCGGAAGCAACAGTGGGTTTTTGAGCATTTATGCCTACCCTGATGCAGAATATAATGAGCTTCATCCCGTAGCCGGAGAGAGGTACCCTTAATTGTTACGATGCAACTTTTTAGAAGGATTTCATTCCCAAAACGCATTATTACTGGTAATGTATACAACATCTATAATTCTGCATTTGCCCGTGGCCTGTCTATGATCGGGTAATCTACGCCGTTGAAAACACATATCTCTTAAGTATTTCATTAAAAAGCAAAGGAAAGGGACAACTTCTTCGTGAGCGGAAGCAACAGTGTGTTTTTGAGCATTTATGCCTACCCTGATGCAGAATATAATGAGCTTCATCCCGTAGCCGGAGAGCAGTACCCTTAATTGTTACGATGCAACTTTTTAGAAGGATTTCATTCCCAAAACGCATTATTACTGGTAATTTATGCAACATCTATAATTCTGCATTTGCCCGTGGCCTGTCTATGATCGGGTAATCTACGCCGTTGAAAACACATATCTCTTAAGTATTTCATTAAAAAGCAAAGGAAAGGGACAACTTCTTCCTGAGCGGAAGCAACAGTGCGTTTTTGAGCATTTATGCCTACCCTGATGCAGAATATAATGAGCTTCATTCCGTGGCCGGAGAGCAGTACCCTTAATTGTTACGATGCAACTTTTTAGAAGGATTTCATTCCCAAAACGCATTATTGCTGGTAATGTATACAACATCTATAATTCTGCATTTGCCCGTGGCCTGTCTATGATCGGGTAATCTACGCCGTTGAAAACACATATCTCTTAAGTATTTCATTAAAAAGCAAAGGAAAGGGACAACTTCTTCCTGAGCGGAAGCAACAGTGGGTTTTTGAGCATTTATGCCTACCCTGATGCAGAATATAATGAGCTTCATCCCGTAGCCGGAGAGCAGTACCCTTAATTGTTACGATGCAACTTTTTAGAAGGATTTCATTCCCAAAACGCATTATTACTGGTAATGTATACAACATCTATAATTCTGCATTTGCCCGTGGCCTGTCTATGATCGGGTAATCTACGCCGTTGAAAACACATATCTCTTAAGTATTTCATTAAAAAGCAAAGGAAAGGGACAACTTCTTCCTGAGCGGAAGCAACAGTGCGTTTTTGAGCATTTATGCCTACCCTGATGCAGAATATAATGAGCTTCATCCCGTAGCCGGAGAGCAGTACCTTAATTGTTACGATGCAACTTTTAGAAGGATTTCATTCCCAAAACGCATTATTACTGGTAATGTATACAACATCTATAATTCTGCTGCATTTGCCCGTGGCCTGTCTATGATCGGGTAATCTACGCCGTTGAAAACACATATCTCTTAAGTATTTCATTAAAAAGCAAAGGAAAGGGACAACTTCTTCCTGAGCGGAAGCAACAGTGCGTTTTTGAGCATTTATGCCTACCCTGATGCAGAATATAATGAGCTTCATCCCGTAGCCGGAGAGCAGTACCCTTAATTGTTACGATGCAACTTTTTAGAAGGATTTCATTCCCAAAACGCATTATTACTGGTAATGTATACAACATCTATAATTCTGCATTTGCCCGTGGCCTGTCTATGATCGTGTAATCTACGCCGTTGAAAACATATATCACTTAAGTATTTCATTAAAAAGCAAAGGAAAGGGACAACTTCTTCCTGAGCGGAAGCAACAGTGGGTTTTTGAGCATTTATGCCTACCCTGATGCAGAATATAATGAGCTTCATTCCGTGGCCGGAGAGCAGTACCCTTAATTGTTACGATGCAACTTTTTAGAAGGATTTCATTCCAAAACGCATTATTGCTGGTAATGTATACAACATCTATAATTCTGCATTTGCCCGTGGCCTGTCTATGATCGGGTAATCTACGCCGTTGAAAACACATATCTCTTAAGTATTTCATTAAAAAGCAAAGGAAAGGGACAACTTCTTCCTGAGCGGAAGCAACAGTGGGTTTTAGAGCATTTATGCCTACCCTGATGCAGAATATAATGAGCTTCATCCCGTAGCCGGAGAGCAGTACCCTTAATTGTTACGATGCAACTTTTAGAAGGATTTCATTCCCAAAACGCATTATTACTGGTAATGTATACAACATCTATAATTCTGCATTTGCCCGTGGCCTGTCTATGATCGGGTAATCTACGCCGTTGAAAACACATATCTCATAAGTATTTCATTAAAAAGCAAAGAAAGGGACAACTTCTTCGTGAGCGGAAGCAACAGTGGGTTTTTGAGGATTTATGCCTACCCTGATGCAGAATATAATGAGCTTCATCCCGTAGCCGAGAGCAGTACCCTTAATTGTTACGATGCAACTTTTAGAAGGATTTCATTCCCAAAACGCATTATTACTGGTAATGTATACAACATCTATAATTCTGCATTTGCCCGTGGCCTGTCTATGATCGGGTAATCTACGCCGTTGAAAACACATATCTCTTAAGTATTTCATTAAAAAGCAAAGGAAAGGGACAACTTCTTCCTGAGCGGAAGCAACAGTGCGTTTTTGAGCATTTATGCCTACCCTGATGCAGAATATAATGAGCTTCATCCCGTAGCCGGAGAGCAGTACCCTTAATTGTTACGATGCAACTTTTTAGAAGGATTTCATTCCCAAAACGCATTATTACTGGTAATGTATACAACATCTATAATTCTGCATTTGCCCGTGGCCTGTCTATGATCGTGTAATCTACGCCGTTGAAAACACATATCACTTAAGTATTTCATTAAAAAGCAAAGGAAAGGGACAACTTCTTCCTGAGCGGAAGCAACAGTGAGTTTTTGAGCATTTATGCCTACCCTGATGCAGAATATAATGAGATTCAATCCGTGGCCGGAGGGCAGTACCCTTAATTGTTACGATGCAACTTTTTAGAAGGATTTTATTCCCCAAACGCATTATTACTGGTAATGTATACAACATCTATAATTCTGCATTTGCCCGTGGCCTGTCTATGATCGGGTAATCTACGCCGTTGAAAACACATATCTCTTAAGTATTTCATTAAAAGCAAAGGAATGGGACAACTCCTTCCTGAGCGGAAGCAACAGTGGGTTTTAGAGCATTTATGCCTACCCTGATGCAGAATATAATGAGCTTCAATCCGTGCCGGAGAGCAGTACCCTTAATTGTTACAATGCAACTTTTTAGAAGGATTTCATTCCCAAAACGCATTATTGCTGGTAATGTATACAACATCTATAATTCTGCATTTGCCCGTGGCCTGTCTATGATCGGGTAATCTACGCCGTTGAAAACACATATCTCTTAAGTATTTCATTAAAGAGCAAAGGAAAGGGACAACTTCTTCCTGAGCGGAAGCAACAGTGGGTTTTTGAGCATTTATGCCTACCCTGATGCAGAATATAATGAGCTTCATCCCGTAGCCGGAGAGCAGTACCCTTAATTGTTACGATGCAACTTTTTAGAAGGATTTCATTCCCAAAACGCATTATTACTGGTAATGTATACAACATCTATAATTCTGCATTTGCCCGTGGCCTGTCTATGATCGGGTAATCTACGTCGTTGAAAACACATATCTCTTAAGTATTTCATTAAAAAGCAAAGGAAAGGGACAACTTCTTCGTGAGCGGAAGCAACAGTGGGTTTTTGAGCATTTATGCCTACCCTGATGCAGAATATAATGAGCTTCATCCCGTAGCCGGAGAGCAGTACCCTTAATTGTTACGATGCAACTTTTTAGAAGGATTTCATTCCCAAAACGCATTATTACTGGTAATGTATACAACATCTATAATTCTGCATTTGCCCGTGGCCTGTCTATGATCGTGTAATCTACGCCGTTGAAAACACATATCACTTAAGTATTTCATTAAAAAGCAAAGGAAAGGGACAACTTCTTCCTGAGCGGAAGCAACAGTGGGTTTTAGAGCATTTATGCCTACCCTGATGCAGAATATAATGAGCTTCATCCCGTAGCCGGAGAGCAGTACCCTTAATTGTTACGATGCAACTTTTAGAAGGATTTCATTCCCAAAACGCATTATTACTGGTAATGTATACAACATCTATAATTCTGCATTTGCCCGTGGCCTGTCTATGATCGTGTAATCTACGCCGTTGAAAACATATATCACTTAAGTATTTCATTAAAAAGCAAAGGAAAGGACAACTTCTTCCTGAGCGGAAGCAACAGTGGGTTTTTGAGCATTTATGCCTACCCTGATGCAGAATATAATGAGATTCAATCCGTGGCCGGAGGGCAGTACCCTTAATTGTTACGATGCAACTTTTTAGAAGGATTTTATTCCCCAAACGCATTATTACTGGTAATGTATACAACATCTATAATTCTGCATTTGCCCGTGGCCTGTCTATGATCGGGTAATCTACGCCGTTGAAAACACATATCTCTTAAGTATTTCATTAAAAAGCAAAGGAATGGGACAACTCCTTCCTGAGCGGAAGCAACAGTGGGTTTTAGAGCATTTATGCCTACCCTGATGCAGAATATAATGAGCTTCAATCCGTGGCCGGAGAGCAGTACCCTTAATTGTTACAATGCAACTTTTTAGAAGGATTTCATTCCCAAAACGCATTATTGCTGGTAATGTATACAACATCTATAATTCTGCATTTGCCCGTGGCCTGTCTATGATCGGGTAATCTACGCCGTTGAAAACACATATCTCTTAAGTATTTCATTAATAAGCAAAGGAAAGGGACAACTTCTTCCTGAGCGGAAGCAACAGTGGGTTTTTGAGCATTTATGCCTACCCTGATGCAGAATATAATGAGCTTCATCCCGTAGCCGGAGAGCAGTACCCTTAATTGTTACGATGCAACTTTTTAGAAGGATTTCATTCCCAAAACGCATTATTACTGGTAATGTATACAACATCTATAATTCTGCATTTGCCCGTGGCCTGTCTATGATCGGGTAATCTACGTCGTTGAAAACACATATCTCTTAAGTATTTCATTAAAAAGCAAAGGAAAGGGACAACTTCTTCGTGAGCGGAAGCAACAGTGGGTTTTTGAGCATTTATGCCTACCCTGATGCAGAATATAATGAGCTTCATCCCGTAGCCGGAGAGCAGTACCCTTAATTGTTACGATGCAACTTTTTAGAAGGATTTCATTCCCAAAACGCATTATTACTGGTAATGTATACAACATCTATAATTCTGCATTTGCCCGTGGCCTGTCTATGATCGGGTAATCTACGCCGTTGAAAACACATATCTCTTAAGTATTTCATTAAAAAGCAAAGGAAAGGGACAACTTCTTCCTGAGCGGAAGCAACAGTGCGTTTTTGAGCATTTATGCCTACCTGATGCAGAATATAATGAGCTTCATCCCGTAGCCGGAGAGCAGTACCCTTAATTGTTACGATGCAACTTTTTAGAAGGATTTCATTCCCAAAACGCATTATTACTGGTAATGTATACAACATCTATAATTCTGCATTTGCCCGTGGCCTGTCTATGACCGGGTATTCTACGCCGTTGAAAACACATATCTCTTAAGTATTTCATTAAAAAGCAAAGGAATGGGACAACTCCTTCCTGAGCGGAAGCAACAGTGGGTTTTAGAGCATTTATGCCTACCCTGATGCAGAATATAATGAGCTTCATTCCGTGGCCGGAGAGCAGTACCCTTAATTGTTACAATGCAACTTTTTAGAAGGATTTCATTCCCAAAACGCATTATTACTGGTAATGTATACAACATCTATAATTCTGCATTTGCCCGTGGCCTGTCTAAGATCGGGTAATCTACGCCGTTGAAAACACATATCTCTTAAGTATTTCATTAAAAAGCAAAGGAAAGGGACAACTTCTTCCTGAGCAGAGGCAACAGTGGGCTTTTGAGCATTTATGCCTACCCTGATGCAGAATATAATGAGCTTCATTCCGTGGCCGGAGAGCAGTACCCTTAATTGTTACGATGCAACTCTTTAGAAGGATTTCATTCACAAAACGCATTATTACTGGTAATGTATACAACATCTATAATTCTGCATTTGCCCGTGGCCTGTCTATGGTCGGGTAATCTACGCCGTTGAAAACACATATCTCTTAAGTATTTCATTAAAAAGCAAAGGAATGGGACAACTCCTTCCTGAGCGGAAGCAACAGTGGTTTTAGAGCATTTATGCCTACCCTGATGCAGAATATAATGAGCTTCATTCCGTGGCCGGAGAGCAGTACCCTTAATTGTTACGATGCAACTTTTTAGAAGGATTTCATTCCCAAAACGCATTATTACTGGTAATGTATACAACATCTATAATTCTGCATTTGCCCGTGGCCTGTCTATATCGGGTAATCTACGCCGTTGAAAACACATATCTCTTAAGTATTTCATTAAAAAGCAAGGAAAGGGACAACTTCTTCCTGAGCGGAAGCAACAGTGGGTTTTTGAGCATTTATGCCTACCCTGATGCAGAATATAATGAGCTTCATCCCGTAGCCGGAGAGCAGTACCCTTAATTGTTACGATGCAACTTTTTAGAAGGATTTCATTCCCAAAACGCATTATTACTGGTAATGTATACAACATCTATAATTCTGCATTTGCCCGTGGCCTGTCTATAATCGGGTAATCTACGCCGTTGAAAACACATATCTCTAAGTATTTCATTAAAAAGCAAAGGAAAGGGACAACTTCTTCCTGAGCGGAAGCAACAGTGGGTTTTTGAGCATTTATGCCTACCCTGATGCAGAATATAATGAGCTTCATCCCGTAGCCGGAGAGCAGTACCCTTAATTGTTACGATGCAACTTTTTAGAAGGATTTCATTCCAAAACGCATTATTACTGGTAATATATACAACATCTATAATTCCGTGGCCTGTCTATGATCGTGTAAGCTACGCCGTTGAAAACACATATCTCTTAAGTATTTCATTAAAAAGCAAAGGAAAGGGACAACTTCTTCCTGAGCGGAAGCAACAGTGGGTTTTTGAGCATTTATGCCTACCCTGATGCAGAATATAATGAGCTTCATCCCGTAGCCGGAGAGCAGTACCCTTAATTGTTACGATGCAACTTTTAGAAGGATTTCATTCCCAAAACGCATTATTACTGGTAATGTATACAACATCTATAATTCTGCATTTGCCGTGGCCTGTCTATGATCGTGTAATCTACGCCGTTGAAAACACATATCTCTTAAGTATTTCATTAAAAAGCAAAGGAAAGAGACAACTTTTTCTGAGCGGAAGCAACAGTGGGTTTTTGAGCATTTATGCCTACCCTGATGCAGATTATAATGAGCTTCAATCCGTGACCGGAGAGCAGTACCCTTAATTGTTACGATGCAACTTTTTAGAAGGATTTCATTCCCAAAACGCATTATTACTGGTAATGTATACAATATCTATAATTCTGCATTTGCCCGTGGCCTGTCTAAGATCGGGTAATCTACGCTGTTGAAAACGCATATCTCTTAAGTATTTCATTAAAAAGCAAAGGACTGGGACAACTCCTTCCTGAGCGGAAGCAACAGTGGGTTTTAGAGCATTTATGCCTACCCTGATGCAGAATATAATGATCTTCATTCCGTGGCCGGAGAGCAGTACTCTTAATTGTTACAATGCAACTTTTTAGAAGGATTTCATTCCCAAAACGCATTATTACTGGTAATGTATACAACATCTATAATTCTGCATTTGCCCGTGGCCTGTCTAAGATCGGGTAATCTACGCCGTTGAAAACACATATCTCTTAAGTATTTCATTAAAAAGCAAAGGAAAGGGACAACTTCTTCCTGAGCAGAGGCATCAGTGGGTTTTTGAGCATTTATGCCTACCCTGATGCAGAATATAATGAGCTTCATTCCGTGGCCGGAGAGCAGTACCCTTATTGTTACGATGCAACTTTTTAGAAGGATTTCATTCCCAAAACGCATTATTGCTGGTAATGTATACAACATCTATAATTCTGCATTTGCCCCTGGCCTGTCTATGATCGGGTAATCTACGCCGTTGAAAACACATATCTCTTAAGTATTTCATTAAAAAGCAAAGGAAAGGGACAACTTCTTCGTGAGCGGAAGCAACAGTGGGTTTTTGAGCATTTATGCCTACCCTGATGCAGAATATAATGAGCTTCATCCCGTAGCCGGAGAGCAGTACCTACCCTTAATTGTTACGATGCAACTTTTTAGAAGGATTTCATTCCCAAAACGCATTATTACTGGTAATGTATACAACATCTATAATTCTGCATTTGCCCGTGGCCTGTCTATGATCGGGTAATCTACGCCGTTTAAAACACATATCTCTTAAGTATTTCATTAAAAAGCAAAGGAAAGAGACAACTTCTTCGTGAGCGGAAGCAACAGTGGGTTTTTGAGCATTTATGCCTACCCTGATGCAGAATATAATGAGCTTCATTCCGTAGCCGGAGAGCAGTACCCTTAATTGTTACGATGCAACTTTTTAGAAGGATTTCATTCCCAAAACGCATTATTACTGGTAATGTATACAACATCTATAATTCTGTATTTGACCGAGGCTTTTCTAAGATCTCGGAATTTTTCTGAGTGGAAGCGACGCTGGGTGTTGGAGCGGAAATCTTTATCTTCTACGAAGGCGATCAATTTTCTCCTGACAACATGTTACATGATTTTGTCAACATGAAAGGCTATAAAGCCAGGTGTATAACTTTTAGCATCTTGTCTACTAACTCCTTTATGGAGAGGACAAATTATGCCTTCCTTTATGTTTTTGGGAAATCTTCCACTAGAATAGAGTCTCTGCAAGAGGATCTGTTGTACATTTTCTTGCGCCACTTTGGTTTTTATGGAAGTCAATAAGTAGGATGGTTGTATACTGTCAATTTAACGTGACAGTAGGGGATTACACCACCGCTGTTTAGCCCTAGGAAGCATCGACGCTTCCTGATTGTTTCGACACATTTTTTTCCTGTGTCCTTATATATTTACGCATGGGAGACAAACACCCCCAGCAGCCAGGCCTGCATCTAGAGACACGCATGTTTCAGGATCTTTGTCCATCATCGGTCTAGAGTAGCAGAAGCCCGCCAGCCGCAGACATCTGTCTCGATTTCGTAAAAATATATATATCTAATTTTCTGTGAAGTTTATTCACTGATCACCAAAATCAGAAATATTAGATTTCTAAACATTTAGAAATTTAATATTTCTGATTTCAATAAGTAGGATTGTGGGGGAATACCTACTGGGTGTTGTGGATATATAATGTGTGGGGGAGGCGCAATGGCCCAGTGGTTAGGGCAGCGGACTCGCGGTTTCGATTCCCAGACTGGGTGTTGTGAGTGTTTATTGAGCGAAAACACCTAAAAGCTCCACGAGGCTCCGGCAGGGGATGGTGGTGATCCCTGCTGTACTCTTTCACCACAACTTTCTCTCATTCTTACTTCCTGTTTATGTTGTACCTGTATTTCAAAAGGGCCGGCCTTGTCACTCTTTGTGTCACGCTGAATATCCCCGAGAACTACGTTAAGGGTACACGTGTCTGTGGAGTGCTCAGCACTTGCACGTTAATTTCACGAGCAGGCTCTTCCGTTTATCGGATCAACCGGAACCCTCGTCGTCGCAACCGACGGAGTGCTTCCATAATGTGTGGTTATTTAGGTTTCATTTAGATTTCCGGTAAAACTTGAAAGTATGAAAAACGCGGTAACTGCATGTGATTAGGGCCTCATCATATTTGATTAGTTGTGTTGAGGAGTTGTGTTTTAATATGTAGAATTTACCAAGGCCTGTGATTGAGTTTGAGCTGAGTTATCCAATGGCTGATATTGCATTAGTTTCCTTTTTTTCTGATGTTATTATTAATTGCCAATGCTTTGTCTGGAGCTGTTGTGCCGAAATACTTACCAAGGAAAGGTACTCGCAAGTGTCACTATGGCCTTGTGAAAGCAATTGTCCTCGTTATCTGTTTTATGAAATTTCTTTCCTGAAACTCCATTTGAAATAACTTCTTCATCTGTTTTAGAAGAAAGAGCTTCATGTGTTTCAGTAAAAGTAATATATAAAATTTGCTTGGAATTTATCAGGGCCTGTGACTGAGTTTGAGCTCTACTTTCCAATGGCTGATGTTCCATGACTTTCCCCTATTCCGATGTTATTAATACTTCTCAGCACTTTGTTTGGTGCTGTTGTGCCGAAATAATTGTCAGACAGAAGTCGTGGGATTTAAATTATGAAACAGGCCGAGGCTGGGTTATCAGCGATTGATAATTCGAAGTTACCAGGTAAATATAAAATTTGGTGCTTGCAGTTCGGCTTGTACCCGCGACTTGCGTGGCCACTTTTAATATACGAAGTAGCATTGTCACGAGTTGAAAGGATTGAACAAAAATGTAATGTGTTCATTAGAAAGTGGCTAGGCTTACCTCGTATGTTGAACAGCTCAGCTCTTTATCGTAAAAGAGGTTCGTTGCAGCTACCAATAGCATCAATAGTCGAAATATATAAGCTGGAGAAGATACGGACGGTCACGATGCTGAGAGAATCGAAGGATATGGAAATCAGGCGTAACCCACCAGAGGTGAAAACAGCCAGGAAGTGGAAAGCAGAAGCAGAAACTGACTACATCTTGTCTTCTCTTATACACAGAGATATGGTGGGAGCAACGCAGAACCATCGGAAAGGACTTGGTTTTGGCGCAGATCAGTTCAGACCGTTTGCAAGCATGATGCCGAGTGAACGCAGATCTGTTGTTAGCAACAGCGTCAAAACAAGAGAAGCAGAGAGAAGAGAGCTTCATTTGATCCGATGTGTTCATCAAGGTCAGATGACGAGATGGGAAGAACATGTTGTTTAGAGGAAGATAAGTTGGGATGAGATGTGGAAGTGGACGACATCTCGGCTGAGTTTCCCGATTCGTTCATCTTATGATGTTTTGCCATCACCTACGAATCTAGTAAGATGGAATGTCTTAGAGAATGACATCTGCAAATGTGGAAAGGTCGGTACACTAAAACATATTCTTTCCAACTGTTCATTAGCATTGAACAGGTACACATGGAGGCACAACTTGGTCCTTAAGGTTATCTTCAATGCTATCAAGAACCAAATTCATCTCAACAACACTGAAAAATCGTTGAAAGTTACCATCAAGAGATTTCATTACCTTCGTGCCACCAGATCAGCGGATTCGTTTCAAGAAGAAGATCAAGAAACTTCCTGAGAAAAATGAAAAGTGGAACGGCTATTGGGAGGTAACTGCAGCTTTACCTGGGTGCCAGGTTTTCTTTCCCATCCCAGTTTCGAAAACAACCAGATATTTTGATGTGGTGTGAAAGAAAGAAAGTTGTAAATATAGTCGAGCTAACGGTTCCTCACGAAGATAATATGGACGCCGCTCGGGCTCGAAAATTGAACCGTTATGCAAACCTCCTCAAAGGAATGTGAGGACGCAGGCTGGAAAGCGGAACATTTTCCTATCGAACTCGGATGTAGAGGGTTTGTTGGATACAGCGTGAGACGACTGTTGTAATCGCTAGGCCTAACTCATCGTAAAGTCGATACCACCATGACTGATATCCAATCTACAGTGGAGAAGGCTAGCCCCAGGATTTGGTTAAAAAGAGACGATGAGCGATGGCTAGAAGTATATTGAGTTCTTCATAACCAGCTGATCTAGCAAGCGGGGCCTCATATCAGTGAGGTGCGCATTGATGCCGTCGAGAGGTAGGCCCCGAAACGGCGCGCATTCTCTCCTGATGACCCCATACACTTGCTAGCTTCCGGTATACGGAGCTTTTAACTGGTAGCACTTGCATGTGCAAGTTGTTTGCAAGACACCAAGGAAAGGTCCTCGCAAGGGTCACTATGGCCTTGTGAAAGCAATTGTCCTCGTTATCTGTTTTATGAGATTTCTTCCCTGAAACTCCGTTTGAAATAACTTCTTCATCTGTTTTAGAAGAAGAGCTTGATGTTTTTCAGTAAAAGTAATATATAAAATTTCAGTAAGTTTTATGCAATATCAGCCATTGGAAAATTTAATCTCCTTTCCGTTCAAGTAAAATGCCATCAGATTTATAATATTAACCTGGTCATGAAGTGATTTTTGCTAATAATCAGCAAGACATGAATTCGTCTTAAACATTGGCTCAACAGAAACGGTATTCCACCGGAATGTGTGCTTTCTTTGGTCTGTCCTTCAACGCATTTTGTTTAGCAATACGTTGTTTCTGTCACATTTATCCCTACCCAGGAGCAGAATATAATGAGCTTCATCCCGTAGCCGGAGAGCTGTACCGTCAATTGTTACGATGCAACTTTTTAGAAAGTTTTTATTCCCCAAACGCATTATAACTTGTAATGTATCCAAAATCTATAATTCTGCATTTGCCCGTGGCCTGTGTAAGTGCTCGGTATTCTCCTATGCAATTGCTGACGTTTACTGTGTAAATTCTTCTGAACCTCGACTATGCATATTTACAGTATATAGAAGAAGACAATTTTTGTGTAATCTATGCAGTTGATCTTGAGCAATTATCCTTTGAAATAGGATCGTTTGGTATCCTTTTGTTTCTCATTTCAACGTTTGAAGATTTTTCTTCGACGTCTCATCAGAATCCTCGTATCCATGGCAATTATATATTTACCGTTTTTCTCTGGAACAAACGTATCGTGCTGGGTTGTGATAAGTTGTTGCAACTTTATGTAATTTTTGTTTAAACAGAAATGTTCGTAGACGCGTTTTTCTTCCATGATCTCTTTCTCAAAACGCTTCAAATCACCTTTGTGAAAGTTCAGGCTGGACAAGCATGAAATACCTTAGGTAATGTTCGTTGCGTTGGTGGTGCTTTATGAGAGATTTGGGGTAGACAGGTATTTCTCTTTATCCTGACAGAATCGTTAGCACGTCGGGCGAAATGCGTAGCCGTATTTCGTCTGCCGTTACGTTCTGAGTTCAAATTCCGCCGAGGTCGACTTTGCCTTTCATTCTTTCAGGGTCGATAAATTAAGTACCAGTTACGCACTGGGGTCGATGTAATCGACTTAATACCTTTGTTTGTTCTTGTTTGTCCCCTTTATGTTTCGCCCTTTGTGGGTTGGAAAGAAATAGGTATTTCGTCTGCCGTTACGTTCCGAGTTTGAATTGCATATCAACCACATGGTTCCGGGTTCATTCCCACTGCGTGGCACGTTGGACAAGTGTCTTTTGCTATGGCCTCGGGCCGACTAAAGCCTTGTGAGTGGATTTGGTAGACGGAAACTGAAATAAGCCCGTCGTATATATGTATGTATATATATATATATATATATATATATATATATTATATATATATATATATATATATATATATATATATATAGATATAGATATAGATATATATATATATGTAGGAGTGGTTGTGTGGTAAGTAGCTTGCTTACCAACCACACGGTTCCGGGTTCAGTCCCATTGCGTGGCACCTTGGACAAGTCTCTTCTACTATGGCCTCGGTCCGACCAAAGCCTTGTGAGTGGATTTGGTAGCCAGAAACTGAAAGTAGCCCGTCATATATTTATATATATATATATATATATATATATATATATATATATATGTGTGTGTGTGTGTGTGTGTGTGTGTGTGTGTGTGTATGTTTGTGTGTCTGTGTTTGTCGCCCACCCCACCCAACATCGCTTGACAACCATCAGCCTATCTACTTATCTATATCGACCTACGCTCGGTAAAAAAAATGAGAATTTTGACGTTTCGAGCATAGGCTCCCCGTCGGAAATGAAACGGAAAAGTCCGGGTATGTGATTAGAAGCTTGGATTAGAAGCCTATCTACCTATCTATATCGACCGACCTATCTAAACTGACTGACCCATCTTCCCACCTATCCACATTAGTGCTACCGTTTTTGAAAACAATTTGGGGAAAAATTTGCAAAACCTTTAAATAAGTGATGGGAAGAAATTTAACAAGATATGAGACCGTTAGAGTAAGTACCAGGCCTTAAAAAAGTACTGAGTGCGACTTGACTAAAATCCTCCAAGGTGGAAATGTTGTGCCCCAGCATGGCCTCAGTCTTATGTCTGAAACAATTAATAGGGGAAATTCGTGCTGGGAACTGGTAAAGCGTCGCTTGCTCACGAAAGTAATCGCCGACTCACAGACACTTTTTGGACGCAACAGGAATCTATCCAAGAGGGATAACTCTATCCCACACAGAAATTTTATTTCAGGATTTTTGTTTACAAACCAACGTGAGTAAGGCGTTTTACCTACCTTCACTTCTGGAGGGTTTGTGTGCCTCCGGTGAATGAGTAACGAGTCGCCTATATCGATCAGAGATTTATAGGTGGAAAACCAATGGACACTCTCTGACCGGCCATTGCAAGGAATCTTCTAAGCTTTTGTCGTTTCGAGCATTAGCTCTCCGTCGGAATGGAAAACGGAAAAGTCCGGGTATGTGATTAGAGGTTTGTTTCCCACTTCATATATATATATATATAATACAATCAAATCGATTAATCGAACATTAGAAATAACAATAATAAACAGTAATGTACATATATATATATATATATATATATATATATATATATATATATATATATATATATATATATATATATATATATATATATATATATGTATATATACATATATATATATATAACACAGTCAAATCGAATAATCGAACATTAGAAATAACAATAATAAACACCAATGTACATGGATTGTATTAGTTTGACGCTCGGTAAAAAAAAAAGAACTTTTGAGGTTTCGAGCATTAGCTCTCCGTCGGAATGGAAAACAGAAAAGTCCGGGTATGCGATTAGAAGTTTGCTTCCCAACTTCAATGGAAATAACTCCACTCTTTCGATCTGAAAATGTATCTCAAAAAGATTTGACTTGAGATTTTCATGACGGCAATTTCTGCCAAACAAAATATACTTTGGTGATAAATAATAATAAAATAAATGCGCCCTTTCAAAGCCTAGCCAGGCTCATGGACCCGGTTTCCCAGTTTCAATGGCGTTTGTGTTCCCCAGCTGGACGGGACGCTAGTCCATCACAGAGTTACTCACTTTTGCCAGCTGAGTGGACTGGAGCAACGTGAAATGAAGTGTTTTGCTCAAGAACACAACGCGTCGCCCGGTCCAAGAATCGAAACCACAATCTTACGCTCATGATGCTGACACTCTAACCACTAAGCCATGCGCCTCCACAAAATAAATGCGCCCTTTTAAAGCCTAGCCAGGCTCGTGGGCCTGGTATCCCGGTTTCTATGGCATATGTGTTCCCCAGCTGGACGGGACGCCAGTCCATCACATGGATTAATTTTTGCTCCTGTCATCGCCTCATATTCTTGATGGAAGGTTCTTTTTTTTATTTTATTTCAGATCACTTTAAAACGGAAGTTGTACTATAGAAACGAAGGCAGTTTTGAGCAGGTTGGTATCATAATGGTTAACTCTGGAAGATATTATTTTTTATTAACCCTTTTGTTACTGTATTTATTTTGAGATGCTCTGTGTTTCTTTCAATTACTTTAAATATAAAAAAGAATTTAGTAAAATAACTTAGTTATCATGAAGCTAGTGTTAGGAACATAAATTGTGACTAAGGTTTGGTGGAAGATTTTAATTCAAAACTTATGAAAACAAAACATTTGTACTACAGAGCCAGAGGTGGTTTCAGTCAGGTTGGTATCAAAAGGGTTAAAAATATCATGGTGACTTACCCTTTTGTTACCGTATTTCTGCTGAGATGCTCTGTGTTTCTTTCAATTATTTTAAATATAACAAAGAATTTAGTAAAATAACTTAGCTATCATTCAGCTAGTGTTAGGAACATAAATTGTGACTAAAGTTTGGTGGAAGATTTTAATTCAAAACTTCTGAAAACAAAACATTGTACTACAGGGTCATAGGTGCTTTCAGCCAGGTTGGTATCAAAAGGGTTAAGAATTGTTTCTCTATTATATATTTTTAAGCCTTTTGTTACCATATTTCTGTTGAGATGCTCTCTGTTTCTTTCAGTTAATTTTAAATATAACAAAGAGTTTAGTAAAATAACTTCATTATCATTAAGCTAGTGTTAGGAACATAAATTGTGACTAAGGTTTGGTGGAAAATCTTAATTCAAAACTTATGAAAACAAGACATTTATACTCAGAGCCAGAGCCAGTTTCAGCCGGGTTGGTAATGAAAGGGTTAAAAACAAAAAGTACATGTTTTATTCTTCATTTTTTGCAGATAAAGAAACAACAAAAGGTTTTGATACTGATTCAGCAGGAACCAACAAACTCATACCTGTCACAGGTAGCCTTTTTTGTTGGAGTTTATAATTGGTGTCTGCAATTACAGGTTTCATACGAAATACCAGAAACCATCGAATGTATGAGAATTTCTTTTTTTTGATTTCTCCATCGTTTCATTTTTCTTTTTAGTTATATTCTAACTAGCAGCATAGCCCGGCGTTGCCCGGGTAAGTAAGAACTTTGTCGATAAGCAATGCCCTTTTCCTTTTTACTCCTTTTTGTACTCATTGAACCGTTATTTTGTAAAATGAAGCCTAAAAGGCATTAAGGCATTCAAGGCACCGTTCCCTTGCATGCATGAAGATGTAGGGAAAATCTATGAGAACTTTAAAAAAATATCGCAGAAAAATCGGTTTGCTATGTGTGCCACATATGATGTAATTAACCGATTTTTTCCAGTAATAACGTATCCCCTTGGAATCAAAAGGGCCATAGAGCTCCTTGGGGCAGACATGATGCTCCCTGTGAATTTCAAAAAAAATTCCTGCCAATTTGTTAAAGATATTGTCGAAAATATGTCATCATGAATTTGAACGCGATTTCCGAAAATGGCAGGTTTTTATCGATTTTTTCTGATGGTAAGGTATTGCATGGAAAACTAACGTCAGAATTAAGTTCCTTAGGGTAACATTAAGCTTCACCATGAGTTTGGTGAAAATCGATTGTAAGTTGCGAAAACTACAACGGAAAATGTGTTGCAAATAAAAAGCTTAGATTCTCGACCCCATGTCGAATTTATTAATTTTTTTCATAACTGGGGGAACTTTACAAAATTTTGGCTGCGTTAATTTTGAATTATGAGATTGGGCTATGTGTGTGTCAAGTTTCATTAGAATCGGTTGCAAGCCGTGGTCAGGGTGAGGGTACAACCTGACAGACACACAGACAGACAAACTGCCTTTTATGTATATAGAGATATTTCTCAGCCCTGTAACAGACTTTCACTGATTGTGTTAGCATAGTTTTTGCATAACAGCGTTAGGTTTACGATGAACCGGTGATTACCGTGCGTTGACAGGAGGCAAACACAAGGCAAACACCTCGAAACTGCAGTCCATTGTAGTTTTCGCAACTTACAATCGAATTTCACCAAACTCATGGTGAAGCTTAATGTTACCCTAAGGAACTTAATTCTGATGTTAGTTTTCCATGCAATACCTTACCATCAGAAAAAATCGATAAAATCATGCCATTTTGGGAAATCGCGTTCAAATTCAAGATGACATATTTTCGACAATATCTTTAACAAATTGGCAGGAATTTTTTTTTGAAGTTCACAGCGAGCATCATGTCTGCTCCAAGGAGCTATATGGCCCTTTTGATTCCAAGAGGATACGTTACTACTGGAAAAAATCGGTTAATTACATCATATGTGGCACACATAGCAAACCGATTTTTCTGCGATATTTTTTGAAAGTTCTCATAGGTTAACGAGAGAGGGATGACCTCCCTTTGCAAATACCATAAGGGCACAGAAAGTGTGCCTAAAGCCAGCTGGAGACGATGATCTTCTGGGGCTAAAAGCTACAGTAACACCCACCCTTAGTCGACTTTGCCTTTCATCCTTTCGGGGTCGATAAATTAAGTACCAGTTACGCACTGGGGTCGATGTAATCGACTTAATCCCTTTGTCTGTCCTTGTTTGTCCCCTCTGTATTTGGCCCCTTGTGGGTAGTAAAGAAATACATATGGTTGACTTGCATCTCTGCGAGCTTGTGTGGTGCAGGAGATAAGAAAATTGCAATTTATTAGACAAAATCCCCTAAAAAGCATCACAGATTTTCGTTTTTGAATTTTCAATTTCCGTTTACCTTTCATTAACTACAGTTTCTTTTTCGTGATTTAACGTATTCGCTTCAAAATATGCACTCTTTTACTCTCTCTTTTACTTGTTTCAGTCATTTGATTCCCAGACCGGGCGTTATGTGTGTTTATTGAGCGAAAACACCTAAAGCTCCACGAGGCTCCGGCAGGCGACCCCTGTTGTACTCTTTCGCCCCAATTTTCTCCCTGTTTCTTGAGTAATGCTGTGACGGACTGGCGTCCCGTCCAGCTGGGGGGGGGGGGGCTGCACATACGTCATAGAAACCGGGAGCCGGGCCCATGAGCCTGGCTAGGCTTTGAAAAGGGCGAAAAAAAAACCACTTATTAGAACGTCCGTAGTTGAATGTTTTGTTGTAATTTTGTCACGCAAAAATGATAACTTCCAACTCCTTATTTTCTGATTGGCTAAAAACTGTAAAATCTTAAACCTACTCTCGTTTTACTCTTTTACTCTTTTACTTGTTTCAGTCATTTGACTGCGGCCATGCTGGAGCACCGCCTTTAGTCGAGCAACTCGACCCCGGGACTTATTCTTTGTAAGCCCAGTACTTATTCTATCGGTCCCTTTTGCCGAACCGCTAAGTGACGGGGACGTAAATACACCAGCATCGGTTGTCAAGCAATGCTAGGGGGACAAACACAAACACACAACCACACATACATACATACATATATATATATATATATATATAATATATAATATATATATATATATATATATACATATATACGAAAGGCTTCATTCAGTTTCCGTCTACCAAATCCACTCACAAGGCTCTGGTTGGCCCGGGGCTATAGCAGAGGACACTTGCCCAAGATGCCACGCAGTGGGACTGAACCCGGAACCATGTAGTTGGTTAGCAAGCTACTTACCACACAGCCTCTCCTGCGCCTCTGTAATTTTTTTTTATAAATTTTTCTGAAACGTCAGATTCAGTATGAAAAATTACATCAATATAACAAATTTGAAAATTTTCACTTAATTTTAAAATTTCAAAAATTAAAGGCAAACAGAGAAGATAAGCATTTTTTATTGAAATTTTCTACAAATAGGCGCAAGAGTGGCTGTGTGGTAAGTAGCTTGCTAACCAACCACATGGTTCCGGGTTCAGTCCCACTGCGTGGCATCTTGGGCAAGTGTCTTCTGCTATAGCCCCGGGCCGACCAATGCCTTGTGAGTGGATTTGGTAGACGGAAACTGAAAGAAGCCCGTCGTATATATGTATATATATATAGGTATGTGTGTGTGTTTGTGTGTCTGTGTTTGTGTGTCTGTGTTTGTCCCCCTAGCATTGCTTGACAACCGATGCTGGTGTGTTTACGTCCCCGTCACTTAGCGGTTCGGCAAAAGAGACCGATAGAATAAGTACTGGGCTTACAAAGAATAAGTCCCGGGGTCGATTTGCTCGACTAAAGGCGGTGCTCCAGCATGGCCGCAGTCAAATGACTGAAACAAGTAAAAGAGTAAAAGAGAGTAAATATACTTCAGGTGACGTAGACTCCGCTTACCGTAAATCCTCGAGTATAGTCCACCCTCGAGTATAATACGCAGGGGATTTTTAGGGGGCTGTACCTCTGGAAAACCTAAACCTTGTGTATAATACGCAGGGGATTTTTAGGGGGCTGCACCTCTGAAAAACCTAAACCTTGTGTATAATACGTAGGGGATTTTTAGGGGGCTGCACCTCTGAAAAACCTAAACCTTGTGTATAATACGCAGGGGATTTTTAGGGGGCTGTACCTCTGAAAAACATAAATCTTGTGTATAATACGCACCCCTTCTCTAACTTGAGTCAATAAGGTCTATATAACGTCCTTGGTTTGTAAAAATGTATACAGTAACGTCCTTTATTATTATTGTATATATAACATAATGCAAACGTTTAGCTTTTTTGTGCATTTTGTTTGCAGAAAATAAAGAAATAACAGTAATAACGTTTAATAATGTTGCTTATTGCAAATAATGAATGATTCTTTTATGACTTCATTGCTTTCAGGCTTAGCTTAAGGTATTTTCACTCCCGACATCACAAAATGCGTCTGAATAAACATTGCCGGACAGCAAATAGGGTCTCGGACATTGCTTAGGAAATAATTTTCATTTTTAACCTCGTATATAGTACGCACTAGGGATTTTGACCATTAAATTTTGGGAAAAAAATGCGGATTATACTCGAGGATTTACGGTATATCTGTAGAAATTTTCATTTAAAAATTTCCAATTTTCTAAAAGTTATGAAGAAATAAAATCGGTCGGGTACATTTGTGCGGTCGTAGTTGTTTGTTCCTTCTCGAGCCATGCCTGGCTCATAAGGGCCGGTTTCCCGGTTTTTTGGCGTATAGGTTCCCCACCTGGACGGGACGCCGGTTCGTCGCAGGTGAGCTGCAAGATGCATGTGGAAAGAGTGAGAGAAAGTATGGCAAAAGAGTCAGCAGAAGTTCGCCATTACCTTCTGCCGGAGCCGCATGAAGCTTAGGTGTTTCGCTCATAAACACACACATCGCCCGGTCTGAGATTCGATCCCGCGATTCCTCGACCGCGAGTCCACTACTCTAACCACTAGGCCATGTGCCTCCACTGTGTAGTAGTTACACCCCAGTAAAGCAACTGTCCCCCTTCCTTCCTCCTATCATTTACCATCCCGCTACCACCATTCACTAATACACTTATTCTTATTTAAATATCCCGCCTTTGCATGTCAGATTCGGTTACAGTAGAAAACGTTACACTCCAGGCATTCATTAATTTAATAAGTTGAAATACTAGAATATCCAAGCTAAAGAAAGTAAAAGGCAAGTAAAAAAATTACGTTTATCACATATCACATTTATGTTTATCACATTTATACTTCTCTGCGCATGGACACATTGAAACTCCGACGTCTGGCAGCTGACTTGGCAGACACCCATAAAATTATTAACCATCTTACAAACAATAAATCTGAGCACCTTTTCAAACTCCACCCGTCTAACACCCGTAGACATGTTTACAAAGTCAGAAAACAGCACAGCTCCCATGACTTTCGGAAACATTTTTTCACGCTGAGAGTTGCTGAAGCATGGAACAAACTGCCGGCATAAGTTGTTAGTTGTCGGAGCACTGCATCCTTCAAAACTTCCATGCTTCCTGAGATTCGCCAACACTACACCTGATCTTTCTCCCCTCCATACACACACAAGCACGTATCTGACTCATACACTGTTCGCTTTCCAGACATTTGTACATTACTGCATATGCTTTATACGCACTTTTGACAAGTTGTGGTGCACCTGAGCACTGTATACAACAATTTCATTATTATTATTATTATTTAAAATCTCCACCCGTCTAACACCCGTGGACATGTTTACAAAGTCAGAAAACAGCACGCTCCCATGACTTTCGGAAACATTTTTTCACGCTGAGAGTTGCTGAAGCATGGAACAAACTGCCGGCATAAGTTGTTAGTTGTCGGAGCACTGCATCCTTCAAAACTTCCATGCTTCCTGAGATTCGCCAACACTACACCTGATCTTTCTCCCCTCCATACACACGCAAGCATGTATCTGACTCATATACTGTTCACCTCCCAGACATTTGTACATTACTGCATATGCTTTATACGCACTTTTGACAAGTTGTGGTGCACCTGAGCACTGTATACAATAATTTCATTATTATTTTTTTTATATAAGGCCATGCTGGCATACTTTCACATTCGTGCCCTCCTTCGACTTTGTAGCCTCATAACTTCCAGGATAGTGGATATTTTTTAATGAAATTTTCAGTAAATATGTTGCAGATTGTGTAGATCCTGATTATTTTCTTTTCGGTTTGAACGGCAGTTTTTTCTAGCGGTGTCATATGAAATTGTCACCCATAATTATGACCCTAGTATCGATCTATTGCATTTCAATCTGTTTTAGGGTTAGGGTTAGGGGTGGGGGGAAGGGTATCATTTTTTTCTTCAGAAATGTAAATAAACCCAATCTGTTTCTTAAACGAGGGACTTATTCATACGGCGCAGAATGTTTTTTTTTTTACCTCAATGGACGTCATTGATTGGTTGAAACTGCAGAAATTGAAGAAAAACAACAACAAATATCTTACAAACTATAGCATTTTCTCAATAAAGCCAAGAGAAAAAGATGTTTTATAAACACATTCTACCAGTATACGAAGTTTAAAAGTGTTTAGTTACGTGGAAATTATTGTAAAAAACTGCCGGTCAAACCGAAATTTCTCAGAAATTTCTGTGTAAATTTCTCATGAAACAGCAGGAGATATAATATCAAGCTCTTACCAGAAAACTCGATATGCTGTAAATAATAGCTACACATTCTAAATCTCAATTTTCCATATCTGTTTCAAGGCGTAACTTCTGTATCCGGATAACCGGATACATTTCAAGGAAGTTTTTTTTTTTATATATATATGGGGGGGGGTTAAGGTTAGGGTTAGGATTAGGGTTAGGGTTTGTTTTAGGGTTAGTGTTAGGGGAAGGAGAAAAGGGTTTCTGTTATCTTCAGAAATGTAAACAAAGCCACTTTCGGTACGTGCGGTACCTATACCGAAAGATCGCCCTTGTTTCAGTCATTTGACTGTGGTCATGCTGGAGCGCCGCCTTTAGTCGAGCAAATCGACCCCAGGACTTATTCTTTGTAGGCCTAGTACGTATTCTAATCTGTCTCTTTTGCTGAACCGCTAAGTTGCGGGGACATAAACACACCAGCATCGGTTCTCAAGCGATGTTGGGGGGGGGGACAAACACAGACACACAAACATATATATATATATATATATATAACTGAAAGAAGCCCGTCGTATATATGTATATGTATATGTGCTACTTACCACACAGCCACTCCTACGCCTATATATAGATTTAAAAATTCCCCAAATGAAAAAAGTTTCCAATTTGGTTATATTTAGTTATATTTTCCAATTTAGTTATATATATGTATCCGGTTATATTTTCCTTAGAAAGCTTTTCTCTTTTCCTGGAAAATATCTTGCTCGTCAACACTAGATTGTGATATTTCATTCCAGATATAGACTACCATCGTATTACATGGTTTTTGGACCAATAAGTTGAGATACTAGAACAGCCGAGCTGAAGAAACTAAAAGGTAAGACAATTACATTTATCACAAGTATATATGGCCGTGTGGTTGCTTACCAACCACATGGTCCCGGGTTCAGTCCCACTGCGTGGCACCTTGGGCAAGTGTCTTCTATTATAGCCCCGGGTCGACCGAAGCCTTGTGAGTGGATTTGGAAGACGGAAACTGAAGGAAGCCCATCATATATATATGTATATATGTATATATATATATATATATATATATATATATATATCCTTAAAATCCTTAAAATCCTTAAAAATGTTTTAGCCCGAAGGCCGCGGCCATGCTGGGGCACCACCACTGAATGAGCTATATATATATATATAAACAATTGCAGCATGGAAAGTGTTTGTAAGCCATTTAAGAAACACACAAAAGACGTTCGATTCACTTCAACATTTAAGTTTAATTTGTCAAAATATTTTCGTCGCTAAAATCCGCGACCTGTTCACTGACAAAAATCCGTGCTGCATCTGAGAAAGTAACAGTTAGTTCGTCATATATATGTACGTCAGGGGCGTGCACTCTCAGGTATGCAAGGTATGCGTTGCATGCCCTGTGATTTTTTTATCCATATGATCGGAAAATTAGATAAAATAGTTACTTTGT
>NW_021833823.1:0-7500 GCF_006345805.1 Octopus sinensis
GCACTTTAACAAGCTGACAGCAAGGCGTCTAACTATATACAAAGTAAATGGGCGGCGCTGGTCCAACCTATGTAAATGTGAGGGTGGAATTAAACACCGAAATTGTACGTGATCTAACACACATAAATATGACTCAGGACTGAAATGTCTGTATGGTTTTGCATGTCGCTAAAAAGAGCAGCCATCTCCTTAAAATTTTCACTCACTCTCAAGTGCGTAATTGATAATTTTAAGACTGGCGTAGGAAAAAATGTTGCCGCCCAGTCCCCTAAAAGCCTATACAGCCTTATGCAGTCGATCCCAAGTGCCGCTCCAATGAACGCGTCGCCTGACTGACTTTCACACTCGCTCTTCTTTCGCCTTACCTAGGACGCTACTGATAATCTAGCCTTTGAAGTAAGTGTCTGCGATTGTCCAAGGGCTAAATAATAATAACACACAATCATTCTCTGAACGAAAATATATTCACTGCGCATTAATTCCATAGTCACACATGCAAAACGAACATATGTTGCATGTATTCGTATTGCATGTAGAATCAACAAGGCGGCGATCCACAATTTTGAATCAATTTATTGTAATATTCAACATAAACGATGGTTTTGTTAGGTTCTGATACTGGCGCATGTCGAGGTCGATTTTTTGCCTTTGATCTTGACGAGATCGATTTTGCCTTTAATCTTGATGAGTTCGATAAAATAAAATTAGAAAGTACTGATAAAAATATTAAACTAAATATCAATTTAACCCAGACACATTATCTGTACTTCGATTGCTAAATTGATTTCTTTAGTGAAAGCAGTAGTTGTAAGAATATTGCATGCCAGGAAATAGACTTTGGCTTATTCCATGCCACAACTGCAATTGTCTTGAAGCATAACGAGATCCATAAAATAAAGTTAGGAAGTACAAATGTAATCATCAAAATAGATATAAGTTTACTCCAGGCGGAGAAGCTGTGCGTCGATTGCTAGATTGATTTCTTCAGCGAAAGAAGTTTGTGTGCATATCACATTCTTGTAAATAGTCTTTGGGCTATTGCACCCCACAAGCAGTATGGTCATTCAGAAGTGGAATCATTGACAGGCAGTAATTCTTGAAGTGCCCTAATGGGTTTAAAAACTAGGACTGTCCTGTGCATGTTGTTATAATTTTATATAATAGATCATATGGCGAAGTGACGGTATTACGTTCATCCATGAGGTGGCAGACGAATATGCCGACTCCTTGGTCTGTCGTTGTCCATTCCTTTCCTTATAAATGATTATGTATTAAACCTATTATTAGAGTGTTTCATAGGCGGCGAGCTGGCAGAAACGTTAGCACGCCAGGCGAAATGCTTAGCGGTATTTCGTCTGCCGCTACGTTCTGAGTTCAAATTCCGCCGAGGTCGACTTTGCCTTTCATCCTTTCGGGGTCAATTAAATAAGTACCAGTTACGCACTGGGGTCGATATGATCGACTTAATCCGTTTGTCTGTCCTTCTTTGCCCCATCTGTGTTTAGCCCCTTGTGGGCAGTAAAGAAATAGGTATTTCATCCCTCTCTAAGATCAGCGTTCAAATTCCGCCGAAGTCAATTTTGCCTTTCATCGTTTCAGGGTCGATGAATTAAGTACAAGTTACGTACTGGGGTAGATCTAATCGACTGGCCAACTCTCCCAAAATTTCAGGCCTTGTGCCTATAATAGAAAGAATTATTAGAGCGTGCCAAATCATCAGAGATTCGAACAAATTAACTTGCGATATTCAGTTCGACTTTTTATGTCTTTTGTTCAAAATCCACTGATGTCATTTTTGCTTTTCAAACTTACGAAGTCGATAAAATAAACTCAATTTAGTGGGTCCCTGTAATCTACTGGGTCCCTGCAATCGGCTAGAAACTTCCCTTCAAACCTCTTGTTTTGTGTCTTAATTAGAAATTATTGTTAGTAGCTCTGTCAGAGCCATCGGTGTTATGCCAAACCCGTTTAGGCCGCGTTCTCTCTTCTCCACCGACCAAAGACGGTGCAGTGTAGTAGATGGGCCAACAAGAAAATGCAAACAAAATTTTGTTCCATAACAATACAGAAATGCGTTTTGTCACTGGAGATTTCAGTCAGAAATATAAGGTTGGGACAAAAGAAGAACAGCAACGACTACACCACTTTCACCATCGTTATTACAACCAATGATTATAATACCACCCCCGACATCACCACCACAACCACCACAACCACCGCCACCATCACCACCACCACAACCACCATTACCATTACAACTATCATCACCACTACTGCTATTATGACTACGACTATCACCATCACTATCAACAAGAGCAAGATTAAAAACAACAGCAACATAATCCGCAACCGGCACCACCAATGACACCAAAACTTCCTCCACCACCAACACCACCACCACCACCACACCACCAGTATCACCACTACCACTATTACCACTACCACCATCACCACTACCATCACCAGTACCGCCATTAGCACAACTAGTGCTATCCCTCACTACCACCACCACCACCACCACCACCTCAGTCATCACGGTTACCTCTTCAATCAACAAGAACTTCGTGACTACCTCCACTACGAGCTGCAGCAATGACCATAACGATAGCAGTAACGAGCCTCTGTGTGACCACACGATCTACTAGAAATGGCAGTAGCATCTATCTCGAACCTCACAGTAAAGTCTTTAAAATGGACATTGGATAATTTACGTAACTCGGGATTCCTTATATCTGGAAAACATGAAAGAATAATGATAATAATAATAATAATAATAGTAATAATTAAAAAAATTTTTTTTTAGACATTCATTAGTACAACACCCCCACCCCCCAAATATATGGCACACTAGGCATAACAACAACGTGAACTTCCAACCTGTTGTCTCTTGAGGTCTCTGGGTGAGACTTGGAGCCAACTTGTACAAATATAAAGCAAAAGTCAAACATAGAATAATAATAATAATAATAATAATAATAATAATAATAATAATAATAATAATAATAATAATAAGATTTGCTTGTCAGTTGTTTGACCTTAACCAATTGACCATGTCCCTTGGTGGCTGACGATACGTGCATCTCTGATCATGAGCAGAGGTAGTGGGGGAGCATCATAGCCGTGTGTTGAAAGGAATTCTTAGAGGTTTGGATAATTCACCTTTGGAAACATGGGTGGTTCGTTCAACATCCTTAAACAATCCTTCTTCAGGGACCTTTTGAACGGGATGGGATACTTGACCAGAAGAAAATTCTAACTGGGCCCCCACCTGCAAGGTCATTCGCTGTTTATCTTGATATGAGATAACCATGTCGCGCACATATGGTTGTGATGCATGTGCCTGATGTAGCCTTATCAGACGGGTAGTCATGATGGGTATACTGGGCTTCGTATATTTTACCCCAGTGTCACTATGATGGCATGCACTGCTCTCTCACTCACTAACGATAATAATAATAATAATAATAATAACAGCAACAATAACAACAACAACAACAACAACAACAACAATAATAATAATATAAATAAATTAGAATACGTTGATTTTCGTTCTGCTTCATCACGGCTCAACTATTGATAAACAAACAACATTAGGAACTGCATCAGCAACAGCAGCATCAGCAGCATTAGCGTCAGCAGCATTAGCGTCAGCAGCAACAACAACAACAACAACAACCACAACAGCAAGAGCAGTAACATAATTATTAGGCACCACCACCACCACCACCATCACACCATCACGATAACAACAACAACAATAACAATAACAACGGCAACAAGAACAAGAACAACGACAGCGGCGACGACTGCAACAACATCATCAACAACAAAAACAACAACGACAACAACAACAACAACAAAAACAACTGCAACAGGGCATCATCCCTTTCACAACGATAATACAACCTAGAGGGCGGCATGGCAGGAAGAAAGAACGATTTCAATAAGAAAATTCCTGGTATTGATTAGAGAGTTAGATATATAGAGGATTCTCAAAGGACCTATTGCAACTTATCTTCCTTCCAATTAAGTTTTCAATGTGTTCACTTATTGTAACCCGAAGCTTGATTTTTGTGTTCAATACAATCTGTATTTGTGTTCAATACAATCCTGTATTTATTGGCTACATTGACACTGAATGAAGAGAGGCTGACTGCGAAGAATTGGATGCGTTACTTACGGGTTGCCTGCGGATGAAATCCACTGTTAGAGTTCTTGATTGGAAGAGTTTCAGTGTTAACATATTGACATAGATATTTACCGTGTGCAGTACTTGACTGTGTATATATACATATACATATACATATACATATACATGTGTAAATGACAATAGAACAGAGACAGTGTACAGTTTTAAATTGAAAGATTTGCACAAGGTGTATATATTGATACGATAGATGCATTATACAGGATTAGAGAGGATTTAATGGAGCTTATAGATATTAGGTTAGATACAGCTTACTAATATTGACTCTGTTTGTGTGTGTGTATGAATATATGTATATATATTATATTATATTATATTATATTAATTGGAGGAAAAATCAAAAGCAAGGCAGAACAAGTATCTCAAGTCATTTAGAATAATTTAATAAGAGTAAGGCGAATTACCCTAATTTAATTATTCTAAATGACTTGAGATACGCGTTCTGCCTTGCTTTTGATTTTTTTCCTCTAATATAATATATACATACGTAGAGGCGCAATGGCCTAGTGGTTAGGCAGCGGACTCGCGGTCGCAGGATCGCGTTTCGATCTCAGACCGGGCGTTGTGTGTGTTTATTGAGCGAAAACACCTAAAAGCTCTACGAGGCTCCGGCAGGGGTGGTGGATCCATGCTGTACTCTTTCACCACAATGGCGGTGCCCAGCATGGCCACAGCTCAAGGGCTGAAACTGAAAAAAAAAAACAAAAAAACAATACTATAACAGAAGCCTAACACGAATACCTAGATCCAGCCTTAGCTCTAATTTTGGAACCTAATGGTCGACCGACTATGGCACTTACCCAGTGTACCTATTCGTTTAGATCCCAAGTGAGCAGAACCCCTCATATTTTCTATCCCTCTCCATCTCTCTGTCTTTATATATATATATATATATATATTCTTTATTTTCTCTCCTTGTTTCTTTCTGTGTTCCTTTCTGTGGAAGAGCATAGGCTCGAAACGTTAAATACTTTTTCACTTCCCGAGCGTTAAACTAATACATCTGTTTGTTGCCTACACCACCTGTCGTCATCGTTTTTTTTTTGTGAATTATCCTCCCTATATATGTAAACAGGAAAAAATGTACTCAAAATTTGAGTAAATATATATATTTTTATTAACGTTTAGCAATAACAGAGGGACTCGAGGTCCAAGAGTTTCGTGCGTTGGCACTTATCAAGAGTTTGTCATAGCTCTCAAGAGCCCTATAATTTATGAGTAAATTTGGAATCTCAGCTGACACAAAAACGTACCATCCTACGACTGACTGTTTCGAAACCTGCAAACACTATACTCAGATTATAAATTCACAATTATATTTTTTCGTGTACCTCATTCGTGAGTAAGTAAGTACATAAATGACTGTGAAATACAAGGGGTTTTCTGAGAAAGAAACCAACTAGGTACAATATACATTACAAATACAGTCTGAAAGCGGAACGATAAATATATACATGACATTTCTCAAGTTGAACATCTGAATTTGTTTTTGCTGTCTACATTCCGACGACGTAAGAAACCAGCTCCCTCATACAGAAGGATTTTAATTAATTAAAAATCGAAAAGATCATACATACATACATACATACATACATACATACATACATACATACATACATACCCATTTCACTTTACACTCTTTTGAGATACATAGATTATTTCGCCCGTTTCCTCACCTCTAGAACGTCTAAACTTGTACCTATCTATGTTAAAACTATCACTGGTCATATAGCTTCTCTTTTAATCACATTATACTCTAGTAATAATTTAACAGAGCCGATACCAACTTATGTGAAAAGTATGTGTGCAAAACATGGTATAATTATATAATGCTTGACACGTGAAATCGCATAATTTCGTGACTTTAACAGGAAATTAGTAATTAAAAACAATGGTGTTTCTAAACTTTTTTTCTTTTTGCACTCTCTCCCATACACACGTATACGCATAAACGTCAGTATGTATATCTATATATGCACAAAGATATATACATATATATATATATATATATATATATATATATATATATATATATATATAGTGTGCGCGCGCGTGTGGTATGTATATATATATAATATAATATATATATATATATATATATATATATATATATGTATAAAAATCTCTGAACGACGTATAAACAGTAACTGCATGACAATGTGAGGTATATTTGCCATCTCAATATGGCTAACCACTAAGGGAGCGGTGTTACTGTAGCTTGTATATATATATATATATATATATATATATGTTATATATATATGTATATATGTATGTCTCTCTCTCTATATATATATATGTAATATGTATATATACATACATACTTACATATATATATATATATATTATATATGTATATAATATATTATTGTGTCTGGAGAGAGTCATTCTGTTTTAATGCCTTATTAACACACTCACAGGTTCTATTCCCACTCGTTTACTTATTCGTGTGTGTGTGTGTGTCTTTGTGCCAGCATTTGTGCCCCACCACTGCTTGACAACCGGTGTTGGCTTATTCACATCGCCGTAACTTAACGAGAGAATAAGGACCGAGAGAATAAGTACCAGGGTGATAATAGATATCAATTCGTTGGAGTAACCTTTTTAAAGGCGGTGCGTTTTCATTTTTTTTTCTGATTATTTCGATTCATATTCAAAGGACAATCTTGATTCACTATTCATATTATTTATATACATCATCACATCTTACATTGCTTTGCGATATAATAAATATTGAATTATCTATGAATTTATACATTTTTTCTCCTATATACACACGTCCCATAACTGTATTTCATATTTGATACTTTATGAATACCACTGATTAATACGCCACTTTGTAGCTATTATCACTATTACACCTTTTTAGCCTTTTCCAATTTCCTAACCATTCTATCGTAATACTCATAGATATGAGTATTATACGTAATGCTCTTATTATAGTAGAATGTACTTAGTGGTCAGAGCGTCGGGCTCACAATTATGAGGTAGTGAGTTCAATTCCCGGACCGGGCTGTATGTTGTGTTCTTGAGCAAGACGCTTTATTTTACGTTGCTCCAGTTCATTCAGCTGTAGAAATGAGTTTCAACGTCACTGGTGCCAAGTTGTATCGGCCTTTACGTTTCCCTTGGATAACATCTGTGGAGTAGAGAGGGAAGGTTTCCATAAACAGCCTTGCCCGGATTTGTGCTTCGAAGGGTAAGTTTCTTCGTACAATCCCATGGACATTCATGACCGAAATGGGGTCTTTTTTTCCTTAGTACGAATCGCTGCTTTGCCATGATTTATACAG
>NW_021833823.1:12500-15000 GCF_006345805.1 Octopus sinensis
TCTTATTTTTATAAGAATGCCATATTAGTATGGCGATAACTAATATTTTCCGGGAAGGCTGCCGTTGTTCTCTTTTAGAGAGACTTAGTAATTTTAATATTTCTATTATTGAAAACAAGTGGATGTATTCCACCGAAGCTAGGTAAATAAAACCTTTGAACAGAGATTGTCGGAAGCGACACCTACTGGTTTGGCTACGCTGCATTGAAAAGGGGCAATACCCCGAAACGCGTCTGTAGCTGCGGCCAAGTAGTGTGGAGCGACTGACCTCCCTTGTTCAAAGGTTATATGATACAGTTTGTGTATCAAATAGCTAACTTAAGGCGATGGCCTCATGGAGCTAATAAGCGGTCAGCTTTATTCTTATTTTTATAGATGCCATATTAGTATGGCGATAACTATATATATATATATATATATATATATATATATATATATATATATATATATATATATATATTATATATGTATGCACGTATGTATATATAAAATAATTTTATATATAAAATTAATAAAAATATTATATAAACATTTACAAGTAGAATAACCATAAAACGATGTTTTATGAGGTGTCTACATACGTCTGTCATGTAAATATATATATATATATATATATATATATATTATATATATATATATATATATATAATATATATGCAAAATGTACTTAAGTATATGTATGATTATATATATATATATTCATGTGTATGAAAATATCAACTTATCTATATTTGTGTTTGCATATGCGTATGCAATTATGTGTATAAACTTGTATATGTATTTCTACAAATGTGAATCGGTATAAATAAATAAAATAAAATGAAATGAAATAAAATAAAATTCGTCGTGAATCCTTAAGCAGCGTAATTGAAAGGAAAACTTTGTTACGTGTGGAATCTAGTGAATATGAAAATTTATAAAAGTATAAAACGTGAATAGAGATCTAAGATGTGTTAATATTTAATCATGCCATGTACAAAAGCAGACTTGCAACTCTCTGAATTTCAGAGAGGCCGTAATGTGGTGGACATAGCGTAATATCCATAGTCACAGCAATCCATGTCAAAGCAATCCATTTGAAACATGGGTGATACCGATATTTGCCAGCTGAGTGGACGGGAGCTACGTGAAATGAAGTGTGTTGCTCAAGAACATAACATGGGTATGGAACTCATGACCTTACTATCATGTGCCTAAACACACACGCTACCACACACACACACACACACACACACACACACACACACACACACACACACATGTATATATAAGTATGTATAGATAAATATATAGAAACTAACACGTGTGTGAAATATTGTAATATACGAACAGATGTTCTCTTTTACTTGTTGCAGTCATTTCACTGTGGCCATACTGGAGCACCGCCTTTAGTCGAGCAAATCGACCCCAGGACTTATTCTTTGTAAGCCTAGTATTTATTCTATCGGTCTCTTTTGCCGAACCCTTAAGTTTCGAGGACGTAAACATAGCAGTATCGACTGTCAAGCGATGTTGGTGGGACAAACACAGACACACAAACACATACACATACACACACATATATATACATATATACGACGGGCTTCTTTCAGTTTCCATCTACCAAATCCACTCACAAAGCTTTGATCGGCTCGAGGCTATAGAAGACACTTGCCTAAGGTGCTACACAGTGGGACTGAACCCGGAACCATGTGGTTGGTAAGCAACCTACTTACCACACAGCCACTCCTACGCCTATTGGTCAACGTTTTTCACACTAATCACTATATTTATGTTTCCACCAATCATCACCCACACAAAAAATATTAAACAACGCAAGAACAATCAATGTTAGGGTCAGAGGTGATTTCCCCCTTTTTTTTTCTACTTCAAGACATCTATCAACAAGTTAGATGATAATGGAAATCAATGATGCAATAAACAATGTATTAGTCGGTGTATTTTGCTTCTATCTATCTCTGTATATAACAACAGATTCAAAGTATTTCACAAATATACACAAATATTTTAATGGCGTTTGGCTCTTCACCAACTTCAAAAGTCACTTTATACCTACATAAAGACATACATACACATATACATATAGATGCATGCATGTAAACATTACATACATACATACACACATACACACATACATACATAGATAACATATGTATATAAACATAGATATGAATACATACAAACACATACTCATATATATGTATATAGTCATAAGACTATATGTATACAGGTTTTTCACTCACTCTGACTCTCACCTTCTCTCTCTCTCTCTCTCTCGCGTCACTCTTTTATATATATATATATATATAATATATATATATATATATATATATACTTATAGACACACACACACCTATATGACTATTTGTACATGTAACTAGAGTTATAATGTATGTATATATATATGAATATATGTATATATATATATATATTATAGAGTTTATATATATGTAATGTATATATATATGAATATATGTATATATATATATATATATATATC
>NW_021833823.1:20000-30000 GCF_006345805.1 Octopus sinensis
GGAGTTCTGTTACACAGATGTCTTTGCATCTGCAGGCATCACCTCAATTGAAGCTATGATTTTGAGGAACCACATGATATGGTGTGGCCATATTGTTCGAATGGCAGATGAACGCATGCCGAAACAACTGTTTTATGGTGAGCTTGCAGAAGAGAACCGCTATCGGCGTAAACATATAAAAAGTTTTAAGGACAGCATAAGGACTACTATGAAGTTATTTGGAGAGGATCCAGAAGACATAGAAACACTTGTTTCGGATGGAGTTGGTTGGCGAACAAAAGTGTGGAGTGGAATGAAAGCATTTGAAGAGGCCAAGATAACGCATGTAAGACTCAAAAGAAATCTAAAGAAGATTGTAACGATCGAGAAAGTGAATGTCAACGACCTTTTTGTGTGCAGTCTGTGACAGACTATACCTGTCTATTGCTGGACTCAAATCTTATCTGTGAACTCATGGAAAACGAACCTCCACCAACTAATCAATGCACACCTTTGTCTGTGCACACTTTTGAATGCAGTATATGCCAGAATGTTTGTAAAATCCA
This sequence comes from Octopus sinensis, assembly GCF_006345805.1. Classification (NCBI taxonomy): domain Eukaryota; kingdom Metazoa; phylum Mollusca; class Cephalopoda; order Octopoda; family Octopodidae; genus Octopus; species Octopus sinensis. The sequence continues at coordinate 20,546 of NW_021833823.1, forward strand.
ACGGAGGCCCCAAAAGATATTTTAAGATTCAGAAAAATCAGAACTTATCTACAGCTCTTCGTGGTACAAATCAGATGTGCAATCTATGTGGTTGGCTTTTCAGAACGTTGTCTGGTTTAAAAAGCCCCATCAGATGTGCTAAAGTGCTAAGGTGTAGGTACAGGAGGTGGTCAAACTCTGCATAAGGAGTAGACGACCACCACAAACATATATATATATATATATGAGGTCTACTCATTTATATATAACTATATACATTTATTTCTATTTAAGCGTGTATATATGTATATGCGTGTGAATATACACACACACACCACACACACACACACACACACACATATTATATATATATATATATATATATATATATATATATATACATATATGTTAATATAAAACATTACATACGTTCATATTTGTGTGCGCAGGCGTGTCTGTGTGGGGTCGTTGACAAACACAGCATGTGTTGTAACGTGTGTTTGTCGGAATAGTGACGCGAAGCATGCCGGAAGTTCAGCTTGTAATCAATCCTAATTGTCTTGTAGTCTACCGGAAGCCGCCTTGTCAATCAATTACCGGCTAAGACTTGTTAATTTAAATGAAAATAAATACCAGTATGCTATATCTACATCCATAAGGACAAGTATATATATATGTATTTACAGACCAAGTCGAAAACATACTCTCACATATACACACTCTCTCTCACACACACACACACGCACACATATTTGCATATACATACAAACACCCCCACACACACCATATATATATATATGTATATATATATATGTATATTATATATATTTATGTATATATATATATATATATATATATATATATATATATATATATATATATATAACACGTGCGCGCGCACATACAGACACATATATGTGTACACACTGACGTACACATATACGCATAAATGTACGCAATACATACTTATGTATCTATTTATCTACTTGTCTAGCTAACTACTTATCCATCTCTATAATTTATGAATTTGTATGTATGTATGTATGTGTGTACATATATATATATAATGTGTGTGTGTGTGCGCGTATGTTTCTATGTATACGTGTATCCATATATACATTCACATATATACATATATGCATACAAAAATACATACATACATGCACACACGCGCGCACACACACTCACACACACACACACACACACTCACACACACACACACACACACACACACGCACACACACACACACACACATATATATATATATACGACGGGTTTCTTCAGTGAAAGGAGGATGAGTTATTTATGATTTTATTCAACATACTTCCTTCTTTGATTTACACACTTTTCGCAGCGGTTCTTCAGCTTTTCCAACTCCCAGCCCAATAAAAGAACTTGGATCGTTGTCTTCCAGCCAATCCTTTCACTGTACCTTTAAATCCAGAAACTCTTCAGGCACCGCCTCTTGTATGTCTATATATAGATAGATTTGTGTGTATGTACATAGAGAGATATGTGCGTATGCCGCATGGCACCTGTGAGAGAACATGGCTTGCTATCGTGGTTTCTGTCCATAGACCCAGTGGTGCCTTGTGTTCTTGAGCAAATCACTTCATCTCATATTGCTCTGCGATCCCTTCAACACCTGCCGTGTGGTACACCTGTGCACCTGTTCAGACATCGTCGATTTGATGGAGAAAGAGAGCTAATGTGCGGCACGAACACTTGACCGCTATAAAAAAAAACGATAAACGTCACCCTTACCAAGCCTAGCCAGGCTCATGGGCCCGGTTTCCCGGTTTCTGTGGAGTATGTGTTCCCCACATCTAGACAGGACGCAACTCCATCGCAGCGTTACTCAAGAAACAGGAACAGAGAGTGAGAGAAAGTTGTGGCGAAAGAGTACAACAGGGGTCGCCACCCATCCCCCTGCCGGAGCCTCGTGGATCTTTTAGGCGTTTTCGCTCAATAAACACACACAACGCTCGATCTGGGAATCGAAACCGCGATCCTTCGACCGCGATACCGCTGCCTTAACCACTGGGGCCATTGCGCCTCCACACTTGACCGCTATAGACCAGACATTTGTGCAGGTTGTTCGGCAAAATCTGACTGCTCATACGTCACCTTCGACGGGAGTGTCCATCAGCATATATGGCCACCATCCAGTTTCCGCTGTCCAAGTTCATTTAGACGGCATTGGTGACTCCCGATCAAAACTAGAACACACACAAATTTCCGCACTGCAGTGGGACCGAAACGTAACTCACATGAGCTTCTTAACTGCAGAGTCATACCGAATAAGCCATTCAGCAATCTTATCATGAAATCATTCAAGTTCGCTACATCTGATTAGAACTCATTCCATTCAAACGATATACATATACATACATACATACATACATACATACATACATACATACACACACACACACACACACACACACATATATATATATATATATATATATATATATATATATATATATATATATATATATATATATGTATATGTATATATATACACACATATGTGTATATATGCATGTATATATGGGGTTATGTATATATATATATATATATATGCAAATATATACATTATACATATATATGTATGCATGTATGGATGGATGTATGTATGTATATATGTATGCATGTATGTATGTATGCATGTATGCATGTATGTATGTATATATGTATATATGTAAGTATGTATGTATGTATGTATGTACGTATGGATGGATGTATGTAGAGACAGAGAGCTCTGCCAACCATAATAGAGTTTTATTGGGAATATATGTCACTGATATTTTAGAAGCTGGCACTGTATGACGTCTGACGATAAATGGGAGATTCTAGAGATGAAAGTTCTATCTGCAACGGAATATAACATCGTAAGCGTACTCATAGAATCACACACAGAGAGACACACACACGCACACAAAAACATATACATATATATATGCATCTATCTATATAATTATGTATGCATAATGTCTATATTTTTGTGAATGTGCGTGCGTGTGTTTTAGTGTGTGCGTGTGAATACCGTGACTCTATATAAAGAATTGAGAACGAAGAAAAACGAAAACCAACTGTTTAATAAGTTCGGTAGAGAAATCATTGTTAAATGGTTGCTGAATTTGAAAAATGCTAATTTTAACGTTTCGGATATTTAACTTTCTTCGAAATAATGAATAGAGCGAAAATTGGGGGAGCAGTACCAGAGGAAAAACGAAATAGACGCATATACCTTTGTTTCTTCCTGTGTCTTACGCTCTCTCCGATATATATATATATATATATATTATATATATATATATATATATATTATATATTTCACTTAGATACTCTGTGCATGCATGTGCAAGCGTAAGATGGATACGTTACACTATTTCATACTCAAACTGCTATGTCTAATATATCTAATCTGTTTATCCGCATAATTGCCTCTATAGAAGTATGTATATACGTAGGTATATATGTATATATGTATGTATATATGTATATATGTGTGTATATATAGGGAGAGTTCACGAAAAAATACGAAGACAGGTGTAGAAAACAAACAGATGTATTAGTATAACGCTCGGGAATTGAAAAAGTATTTTACGTTTCGAGCCTACGCTCTTCCGCAGAAAGGAACGGAGAAAGAAACAAGGAGAGAAAAAAATGTGTGTAGTGGCTACCGATCAATCATGGCGACTGTGTGTGTGTACACACACACACACATATATATATATGTATGTGTATGTATATATGTATGTATATATATATGTAAACATATATACATACACACACACACACACACACATATATATATACATATACACACATACACACACACACTCATCTATATATACATAACTTTTTCTGTCTCTAACTCTCTCTAACGATAGATAAATAGATAGATAGATAAATGTACATATAAATGTATATACGCACGCACTTAATACACATACATATATAAATATACTTATGCATGCATGAATTCATACGCATAAAATCTCCAGTGGCGTTATGCTTTCATTGCACACACCACCAACTTGCCATCCACGTTACATTATATTAGATTGTTATTATACACACCTTAAATAAACATTATTAAAACTAAATTATCATCATTTTTACAGAGAATTACAGCCGTTTTGTGAAGAACGTTTAAGCGTAGATGTTGTTTGTCACTGCATGAATGTAATGGTGGTGGTGGTGGTGGTGGTGGTGATATTGGTTGTGTTTGCGCGGGTGATAATGATGGTGGTCATAGTGGTGATCGTGAGATTGTAAGTGGTGATGATGGTGGTGGTGGTGGTGATGGTGGTGATGATTTTTATTTCTTCGTAATGATGGTGGTGGCGGGTTTGGTGATAAGCTTAGTAGATGTGTTTAGTATGTGTCGTGGCGGTGTTGGTAGCGATAGAGTCATTGATGGTGGTGGTGGTGGTGGTGGTGGTGGTGGTTTGTGGCGGAGGCGGTGTTGGTGGTGTGGAAGATGGTATAGGGGGTTTGGTGGTTTTTTTTTGTAGGTGGAGTGGTGTGGGTGTTCTGAGTGATTATTGGTGGAATGGTGGTGCAGTGGAGCAGTGGTGGAAATGTGATGGTGGCGGTGGTAGCTTGGTGGTCTTGTTGCAGTGGTGTTGCTGGAGTGCTACTGGTGGTAGTGGCGGTGATGTTGGTGCTGGTGATGGTTGTGGTGGTGGTGGTGGTGGTGGTGGTGGTGTGGTGGTAGGATGGTTGGTGGAGTTTGTAATGTTTACTAGTAGTCACATTGTTTCGAGTATTAGTAATGCTTTTGATGTTGGTTGTGGTGTTGGTGGTGGCGGTGGTGTGCTGGTGGTGGTAGTGGTGGTTGTGGTGTTGTCATTGGTGGTACTGATATTGATGGTGTTGGTGGTGGTGATACTGATGGTATCGGTGTTGGTGTTGGTATTGGTGGTGGTGGTGGACGTAGTGATGGGTTTGGATGTAGTGGTGGTAGTGGTATGGTGGCGATGGCGGCGGCGGTGGCGGTAGTGGTCGTAGATATTGGTGATCGTGGATGGCAGCGAGCTGGCAGAAACGTTAGAGGCATTTCGTCCGTCTTTACGTTCTGAGTTCAAATGCCGCCGAGGTCGACTTTACATTTCATCGTTTCGGGGTCGATAAATTAAGTACCATTTGAGTACTGAGGTCAATCTAATCGACTGGCCCACCCTCCCCCAAAATTTCGGTCCTTGTGTCTAGAGTAGAAAAGATAGTGGTGATCGTGGTACTGGTTGTTGATGTTGGTTGTAAAGGTAGTAGTACTCATGGTCCTATTGTTGGCAAAGTCGATGGAGGTTTGTAATGGCGATGGTTGTAGGTGTATTGCTGTCGGTGATGGCGAAGGTAGAGGCGAGATATCAGTGGTGACGCTATTGGTATAAGCAAAAGCTGCGTTGGTTTCAATGGTGTTGGTGATAATGGTAATGACGTTTAATGGCACTTGTAGACACTGCAATGGTGATCATGACATTCGTAAGTGATACAAGGCTGTCTCAGCCATGTTTTCCAGCTTGCTGTTAAGCCTGAATTGTCTTAGACAGGACACTTTGTCCAGCGTCTTTTCCATTCGCGCAAACACTTCGCATCATGAGAAACACTATTGTCTCTTTCTTATTCATCAAGATTTTACATTGTTGAGTTAATTTCCTTGCTTACTCTTTTACTCTTTTACTTGTTTCAGTCATTTGACTGCTGCCATGCTGGAGCACCGCCTTTAGTCGAGCAAATCGACGCCGGTACTTATTCTTTGTAAGCCCAGTACTTATTCTATCGGTCTCTTTTGCCGAACCGCTAAGTGACGGGGACGTAAACACACCAGCATCGGTTGTCAAGCAATGCTAGGGGGGACAAACACAGACACACAACACACACACACACACATATATATATATATATACATATATACGACAGGCTTCTTTCAGTTTCCGTCTACCAAATCCACTCACAAGGCATTGGTCGGCCCGGGGCTATAGCAGAAGACAGTTGCCCAAGGTGCCACGCAGTGGGACTGAACCCGGAACCATGTGGTTGGTTAGCAAGCTACTTACCACACAGCCACTAAATTTAAATTAAATTATACTAATTGCATCGGCCAAATCTTATTCGTAAATCGTAGAGAATATAAAAATATGTCGACTGAACACACGGGTTTGTGTGGACTGTACAATGTTGCACTATACTGAAGAGGTCCAAGAGACTGAAACAAGCTCTTAGATGGCCTATAATTTAAAGCAAAGTGCGATGATTTTCTTGCGATTATTGATATAAAATTTAAGAGAATAATCTCTTAATATCTTGAAATTATTCCCCTTTTTATGGATTTAGTTGATAATAATTGCCATTAGCGTTTCTTTTTCTTTTTCCTCCTAATACAGAAATTTTTATCAATCAAACTTTTATTGCGTACGAACGACATCAAGTATAGAGCCACTTAACTTGTTTTTACAGACAGGTAGTCTGTGTAGACGACGTAGAGACAGACAGGACAAAGGCAAACAGACATTTATGTTTTTATGTTGTTTAATGTTTGTTTTATTTCTTCGCGAATCTGTGTTAAATGAGACAATTGAAATGCTGTCATTAATATGTCTGTCTGCGTGTATGACTGTAGGTTAAAACAACTTTGAAAGTACTGGCAGCTGTCTATCAGACTAACATGGAAGACAGAGTCTTTCGTAGGTTTTGTTGTTCTTAGGCTTTGGATAAATAATTCTTACAATGGTCAAAGCAGGTGAGGAGGGAGGTGGTGATGGAGGCGCAACAAGCGGCCGGAATACACACACACACAACACACCACACACACACATAAATATATGTATATATATACTCAAGCACATCTCTCTCTCTCCATATGTGTGTGTGTCTGTGTGTGGGAGTGTGTCTGAATAAGGAGATCGAAAGGGAGAAAAAGAAAAACAAAAGAAGAAAAAGAAGTGATAGAAATGTAAGAGGAAACAAAGAGGAGAAGGAGAAGTGAGGGAGAGAAAAGGGGAGAAAAGAAGAAAGTGTGTCAACGAAGCAAAAGGAGTGAAAAATGTAGGATTGAAAAAACAGATTGCATACAAAGAGATAGAGACAGAGAGAAACAGATCAAACAGTGAGACAGACAGACAGACAGAGTGGGAGAAGAGCCTGTATCACTGTGTGTATGCATTTGCACGCATGCTCATGTGTGTGTGTGTGTGTGCGAGTGCGTGCGAATGATCAAACCATTGAAATACGAATTTTGCCAAGAGTGTGGTTCAAGTTTATATAATTACCGCTGATCTTCACCCACCCCAGCCACTTGCCACCGCGCCCTTACGTCTCCACCATTTTGAAATGAAGTCTAAGTTATTCTTTCTTGTTTTTTTCAATCATTCTTTACTTCGTAGCATTCGTTGGATAAACTTATACTTGCTTCGCAATTACACACACATCAAACACATGCACACACACGCACACGCACTCACATACACACACATACGCACGCATGCACGCACGAAGAAGTATACACACATACATACACACATGCAAGCAATATCTACCGTTCAACACATGCCACCCCAGACACGCTAGAATGAATATCCCTTTCAACCTAGCAAAAACGATTTGTACTGTAGTTCCTAATACAAGCACCAGAGACACACGACTACATGAACAAAAGGATACACTCATCACCAGAAAGTACCCACATTTACTAATTGATATATGCTTTCAACGTGCCCTACAACTCAACATCCACGAACTCAGACATCCCAAATTAAAGAATGATTTACAACCAAAAGCCCTACCTTATATCTCCACACACAACCCCCTTAATAATGAAACCTTCGACATCATCCGCCAAAACATTCCTCTACTAAAAGGGGACCACAGAATGAATTTAATCCTCCTAATGCACTCAATCATATAGAGCAAAAGACAACCCTAATCTATGAAAAGTCTCCTAACACAAGCACGAATAAGCTTAACAACAACACTGAAGCCGACAGTAAAAAAATGCTCAAGACCTAACTGGTATATGCTTCAACCTAATAGAAGGATCAGAGTTCTCTTTCAAACAGGGTCAACGTTTCACAGTGAAAAGCAACTTTCACATGTGCCTCGGAGAACCTGATATATGTATTACCTGCTCTGGGTGTCGAGAGAAATGCATAGGTCAAACCAAAAACGCCTACAAAAACGCAAACAAAAAAGCCTACGTAAAAAGATGGCTCTGCACAGACCCCAGATCAAAATTCCGAAAAACAGAAAAATAGCATTCAGCGAACACATCGACATTTGCGCCAATAACAGACAATCCAGCTTCATAATTTCCCTCCTCTATCAATTCAGGGACAATACAACCTGTATTCAGCGCATTAGTAAAGAGTCATTCTTTATTACAAAATCTAAACCCCCTTTTGAATGCAGCCACCACAAATGACACTATCACCAGGACCTTAGAATAACACCCACGCAAGTATTGAAAACGATATATTCAAAACAGTCACTCCACGTGAAATTATTTAGAACAATTCCAACCACTACTATTACAACTACAACGGTTAACTTTTAGGGCACTTGACCATTTAAGAGGATTCCACCAACATCTTGCTACTGTCACACCACTCTCGCATTCTTCTTCTCCTTCTTCTTCTTCTTCTTCTTCTTTTTTCTTTAATGATTACTTAATTTCTTAAGTAATCATCCTGAATCAAATAAAAACCCGTTAATATCCAGCATAGTGGAAAATGATATCAAATCTGTAATGTAATGAAAAAATATTTACGGAACATGCAGATTATTACAACATGGCTCTAGCCAAAGCTGGATACAAGAGACAAGATAAAATACCATCCACCTAATGATAAAATTATAACTGACTGAATTAATTATACGACAGAAACTAAAACTGAAAAGTTTGCTAATTCAATCAAAGCTAAACCTATAAGTAAAAACAAACGTAGAATTAGTAAATCATCTGATAATAAACTATTAAGTGGTAATAATAATAAACTCGAAATAAGTAAACATCACACTCGAGATAGAAAACACAAAATAAAAAATAAAAAAACTAACATTAAATTATCTCATAAACGTAATATAAATACTAAACAACAGATAAATAATTATAATTATTCTTATAGAGATAAACATGTAAATAATAAATCGAATTATAATAATAAACTGTTAACTCTCCCGGAAACTCATATCGTTGATAATATACGTAGTACTCGTAATACAAAAAAAGTACTATATACCCCTTCCATTACTAAATCAGAAATAGACCATAAATTCTCTAAAAATAATTCTGAAGAACCTAATACGATTTGGTTTATTATCTGCTATGCAAATTAAAAATAATTTAATCAAATCTATATACAAGTCTATTTATAAGCATTTTAACAATGATAATAAATTTAGTGAAATTATTAATAATAAACATATCAAAGTCGGCTTTAGTTTAACTCATAATCTATTTATGATT
>NW_021833823.1:35000-37500 GCF_006345805.1 Octopus sinensis
AAATGTTAATCAGAAGGGGCAATGTCCAGTAGATATGGTAAGTGGGGCATCGTCTCCTATACAAGATTTTCCAGCCTTTGGAATGTCATCCTCGCTGTATGTGGCCGAACATTACCCTGATGGGAGAATGCATTTCGTCTTGAAACGATACATGGTAGTTTATCTTCTAGTGTAGTTGGCGATGAATGGTTGAAGGACGAAATCCAAGCTTCTCTGCTAGGTACTCAAGAGTTCCGATGGGATTTGTTTCTAACAGGGATTGCAGGACGTCCCCGTCGAGCTCTACAGATCTTTCAGGACGGCTGTAGTTTCCGGCTCGGAATTTCTGAAATGACCGTTGACACGGGACTTACGCATATTTTCCGATCACCATATAATGCATTAATATTCCTCGCACTTTTCTTTGCGTTGTTGGCTTTATTCAACTTATAAAACAAAATATGCCGAATATACTCCTTTGTCACTTCCAATATAGCTTTGAAAAATGATTATTAAAATCGAACTGCAAACTTCAAAACTTGCACTAAGAATATGTCAAGGTAAAATTACTACATGCTTTTATAGAAATTGATGCAAGTAGTTTACGCCGCACCCTCCGACTTCATGCAAAACCGCTTTATTTATGGGATGACCCAATATATATATGTATGTGTATATATTTACATATATATATATATATATGTGTACATATATATATATACATATATATATACACCGAGTAAACACATAAATGTAAAACAAGGTGGAAAAAAGAGTACTCAAATACCAGGGGTAGAGTAATATGCTTTATTTCAAAGCAGCAGAAAATTCAACAAAACCTGTTACTCTGAGTTTCACGTTACCGTTCGTCGGACAGTTTTTGCTAGAATAGAATTGGCATATCGGTTCTATTCTAGCAAAAACTGTCCGACGAACAGGAACGTGTGAAACTCAGAGTAACAGGTTTTGTTGAATTTTCTGCTGCTTTGAAAAAATATATATATATGTTTTAGATTAAAAGAGAACTTTGCTTATTATATTATATATATATATTAATATTATTATATATATATATATATATATCATATATACATATACATATACATATATATCATGTAAATGCGTATATAATTTATACTTATATATATATATATATATATATATATATATATATATATATATATATATATATATATTTTATACGTATATATATTTATACATATATATGTATCAATACGTGTGTCTTTATGTCTGTGTTTGTCCCCCGCCACGACTTGACAACCTGCGTTGGTATGTTTACGTACCTGTAACCAAGCGGTTCAGTCGAATAAGTCCAAATTATAATAATGTAGTAATTTGTGTGTGCGTGCCATTAATTTCTTATTGATATGTATGTATGAATGTGTATCCGTGTTTAGAGTCATGAGTCTCTCCACAAGATGGCATCCTAGTTTGTATGTGTGTTGTGTTGCATGTGGATACGTCTATGAAAATTGAATTTTGAGTTATATTCGTATAGACTTTATAAGAATATATCATTAAATTTAATTATTTTATTTCACACACACACACATAAACTAGGAGAAGTTAAAATTAGCCGCGTCACACACGCCTTCTGCGCATGCATGCTTACTGATGGTTACGACTGTGGTCACGTGATAGAAGTAATGGTGAACCGGTTCACCATTACCATCTCTCAGATCATTGATTTTTGTTCCTCTTTGGTGCACATTGCTAATGGTGCGGCCATACTTGCACCGTAAAATCAGAAAGAAAAATGACGCGATCAGGCTCAAACTTCGATCACGTGACCACAATAGTACCTACTATAAGTACACATGCGCAGAAGGCAATGTGACAATAATCAAGATATACTATGACGAAAGTGCGAATTATTTTTGATCTATACACACACACACACACATATATGCATGCACGCACACACACACACATACATAAACATGCATGCACACACATGCACACACCCGCACATACACACATGAACATATACATGCAAACACAGACACACACATGTAGAGCAAATTTTGTTACAGATACTTTCTTGAATATTACGTCCGGGCTTTTACCTTTGTTTACCAAGATGATTTCGTGTTTCACCTTTTTATGGCTGTAGAGTACGGAGTTTGCTTGCCAACTACAAGGTTCCGAGTTCAGTCCCACTCAGCGGCACCTGTGGCAAGTGTTTTCCGCTATCGCCTTGTGAATGGATTTAATAGACGGAACTGAAACAAGTCTCTAGTGTATCTATTTCTCTGCCTATATCCATATGTGTGTGGGCAGGGGGTTGCCTTTATGTTTGTATCCGTCAACACACACTTCTTGACAACCGGTGTTGGTTTGTTTACGTCCCCTTAACTTAGCGGTTGAGAAAAAGAAGCCGATAGATTAAGTACTAGGCTTTAAAAGAATTAATTAGTGCTGGGATCAATTTGTACGAGAGAAATCCTTCAATTTGCTCCAGCATGACCATAGTCTATTGGGTAAAACAAGTTAAATGTAA
>NW_021833823.1:42500-45000 GCF_006345805.1 Octopus sinensis
GATATTAAATCATTCATTCAGCAACGTGAATATGTTAATGCTTAATAGTTAGTGGCTGGCTTCAATATTGTTTAGAATATACTCACGGAACATCCATCTCACTCTGAGCAGGTTATATATCCCCCAGCATTTAAAGTTCTGCTTAACTATGTGGATAATCTCAGCAAGGTGTTAGAATTTGAATGGATACAGAAATCATCGAACAAAACATCAACAGAAATATTAAAAAGGATAGAACATCTTCCCGAGTCATATAGACTCATAAGGTCACGTTTTTGGTTTCTATGGCACGTATATTCCCGATTGAACGAGACACCTATCTGTCGTATAAGTATTCATTTTGGCTAGCTGAGTGGAGTGGAGTGGAGCAAAGTGAAACGAAGTATTTTGCTCAAGAACACAACACATCGTCCAGCCGGGAGATTGAAACTACAATCGAATAATCATGAGTCCAACGCCATAACGATTAAGCGATGTTTTAATAGAAATATTGTTGAGATATTGGACGTTAAAAATTATCTGCTCTTTTTACCGATATGTGTTGGAGAACATATCAATGAGACATTTGATATCAGGATGAACACCTCCGATGCATCTGAAACATGTGAGCTAGATGGGTGGTATATATATATATATATCAGATAAATTTAGATAAATTAAGAACAAAAACAAATGCCTAATGGTAAAACCTGACAGGATGGTCATGCAGCGTCATATCCCAGAAAAGCTATATATTATAGATAATTATATGAATAACTCATTTGTACACTCAAATTATCCAGCGTTAATATTATAGTCACCACCAATATAAATTTAGTTGATTTTCTGCGTATGACATTTGAGCTAGAGATCGATAAATATAAACCATATAGATTCAAGAAGAATACTTCATCCGCCGGACCAACCTTCTAATAACTAACACCAAATTTAGATAGATAGACAGACAGACAGACAGACAGACAGACAGGTAGATAGATAGATAGATAGATAGATAGATAGATAGATAGATAGATAGATATATAGATTGATAGATAGATAGATACACACACTTACAATATAAGTAGAAAACTCAAATATATTATCATATAAGGCTAGGTTTAATAAAATTGGCAGTTATTACTATAAATCTTTTTAAAAATCGAGTTAAAAATCAGGGTCTTACTGAATGAGAAGCGGCAAGGGAAAAATATAAGAAGCGTAACATGTTTCCTAAATCTACCAATGAAAACTGAAAATGAAATATAGCTACATATTTCTTAGATTAAATTTCGACACAATTCTCTAGTGGCCTTAATTATTACATCCTGTTTAACAAAATTGTGCTACTGGTTAGTTACAGCTTTAGGAAAAATATAGGAAGCTCAATAATGTGTGAAATAAGAGGATTAATTTCGACAAAGATTCAAGTTCGGGCTAACTGTGAATCCAGAGAAACCAGTCTGATTAACGAAAAAGAGTGAACAGAAATGCTTATCCACGAAGAAAAAACAAATATCTCAGGTGGGTAGCGCAGAAACTGAAAAAGACATCTTATATCGGCATGAGCAAAGGCATTTTAATAGTGGTTTGTTCAATTGTAAATCTATATTTCGAAATGAGAAGGTGTGGAATCACAACATTCTCAAGTTATGTATGACACTAACATTTCGAAATAATCTGAATTACGTACTAATGAAAACGATATACATTTCAATGTAATGATAACAATGCACAGTGCGATATGATGATAATATCGAAAGAAAGAAATTCTTTAAACCAAAGATTCTTTAAACGAAAGATTCTTGATTGATTCATTCCCAGAATTAACTCTTTATAGTAAGATGTGACAAAGTCATTGTTTTCGACAAACCTGGTTTTGGATTTTGACAAATGTTATAAGTCAAGTATTTAATGTTGTTTGTGATTATTTTATGTTGCCTACTATCTTGAAAATTATAATCAACAGTTGTATTGGCAATAGAAGAGGTCATATTCCCGTCTACTCAACATATACTTACGCGGAAGAATTTCCCTGCTTTACATAAAAAAGGATTGTTAATAAGAAGGGCATCCAGCAGTAGAGACTATGCGAAAAAAATTGTAATGTATGTATAACATGTGTCCTTTAACAAATCGCAGAATAAGGACTGACACATAGTGTTATAAGACATACAGTACATACGAGCATGAAAAAAATGAAAACAAATTGAAGATGAGGATAATACATACAAAATCATATACAGTTATATATATATTATATATATATAATATATAATATATATATATATTATATATATATATAATATATATAAATTATACGTGTATGTGTGGTGTGTGTGCGTGTGTGCGCGTATGTATGCGCGTGTGAGTGTACGTGCGTGCATGTGTGTGTGCGCACGTGTGGTAACTATAAAGAGTCAGGATATATGAGAGGTGAATATTTTTACCTAAACATTTGTCGTCCTTAAGATTGCGTCAGTATCGTAATCCTTCTTCATTGAATAATTTAATAAATTATGTT
>NW_021833823.1:50000-54188 GCF_006345805.1 Octopus sinensis
ATAATAATATTAATATATATATAATATATATAATATATATATCTATATATATATATTAGATATATATATATATATATATATAATATATATATAATTATACATAATATATATATTATATAATATATATATAATAATATATATATATATATCTATATATATATAACACACTTTCAGATATAGGGTAAAGAATTTATTATTCAATAATTAATAAATTTTACCAAGTATTTCGGTATGGAAAAAAACCCATTATCGGTAAAAACTTATACATAAAGTATTTTTCTTTTTATATAATTATAAATATAATTAAGGCTTTAGCAACAAGTTGCTTCAACACATACCGAAAATTCAAAAATAGCGGCCAAAAGACAGCTAATTCTTTTAACAAGAAATATGACTCCACAGACAAGTATATTTGTAACTCACACAGGCAAAAAGAAGATAAAATAACGAAATCAAACAGTCTACGATTAATTATGGACGCGTTCCTGGATTACAAATTTATTTCCTTCATCGGCATAATATTTCGAGAATTATAAATTTAAAAATGCTAGAAACCTACCCTTGGCATCTTCGACCAAGCACCATCGAAACATAAGACAAGGTAGTCAGCACTTCCAAACTTATATATATTTCTTTACTACCCACAAGGGGCTAAACACAGAGGAGACAAACAAGGACAGACAAACGGATTAAGTCGATTACATTGACCCCAGTGCGTAACTGGTACTTAACTTATCGACCCCGGAAGGATGAAAGGCAAAGTCGACCTCGGCGGAATTTGAACTCGGAACGTAACGGCAGACGAAATACGGCAACGTATTTCGCCCGGCGTGCTAACGTTTCTGCTAGCTCGCACTTCCAAACTTATATAGACGAGTGATTTCATATCTTCCCTCCAAGATTACCATGTGCGTCACAAGATAGTACCGCAGAAAAAAACTACAGTTTGCCACCAGGGAGTGAAATAATCATTACAGATATAGAGTAAAGAAATATTAATTTGATAATTTATAAATTTTACCTAGTAGTTTCGGTATGGAAAAAAACCATTATCGGTAAAAACTTGTACAAAAAAGTTTTTTTTTATATAATCATAAATATAATTTAGGGTTTTTCGGTATGTGGTGAAGCAACCTTTTGCTAAACCCTTGTTTACCGGGGCTAAGCCATTCCTTACGCTGCTTCATATTGATCTACAGGCACCAGTTTTCGTTGCCAGTAACAATTCGGTAAAGAAATCTTTGCTTGTGACCACGAGTTGAGCGGTGACGAGCGGAGATTGTGGCTCGTTGATTTTTGTTGTTGTCACTTAAAGCATGCGGAACCCATGCTCCATACTTCTGAACCTTTCCCATCGCATTCTATTTTCTTTGCCAGTTCCCTTGTAGTTTGACAAGATTTTTCGTGCAAAAGTTGGTTTAATCGCTCTTCATCGAACTCAACTGGACGGCCAGAACGAGGTGCGTCTTTGAGGTCAAAATTTCCATTTATGAACTTGGCATATCAATCACGAGCTGTTCTTTCATACACAGCACAAATGCCGCGAGCAGCTTTTGCGGCCTTACAACCTTGATTAAAAGCAAAAAGAAGGAGGTGTCGAAAATGCTCGTTTTTCTTAACTTTACATTCTATTTTAATGATCTGAAAATAAACAAAAATTAACTAAAATTGACTAGAAAAAAAAAACACAAAGCAAAATAGATTCCAAAATGATTCAAAAATAGAATGCTCGAAAAAAATAGATTCCAAAATTTAAAAGACGGCGTGAACTTAGTTGCCAACCCAATAGTTTAGTTTCGATATAAGCCTAGGGTGCTTTGATCGTCTATATTTCGAACTGCTTTCAAATTTAGAATATTATTCAACAATAACTACCATATTTCATAAATTGTAAAAAAGTGTATATTTAAAATGAAATTGCTTACAAAGATTATTAAATTGCTTGTAAAAATTATTCTCTTGGTTGCAAAGATTATTCTCTTGGTTGCAAAGATTATTCTCTTGGTTGCAAAGATTATTAAGTAGGTAGAAAATTCCTATAACAAGAAAAGTATTGACAGTGACTTCGAGGTTTTGGCCAGCTAATCCGTCATCGGACTTTGGTCATTTGTGTTAATCTTGGCATTATATAGTCTGTGAAATTTTGATTTTCTTGTGTAAGGTGAGTTATTTATAGTTCTCATTAGGATGTTTGGTAGGTTGTGTCGGAGAGGTGTTATGGAGAATTGTTATTGATTAAATTTGGGGTTGTTATTGCTAAGAAATTATTCATGCAATGCACGTAGAACTTTGTACCCAAGTGTATCTATTTAGGCATGTCATCTTCAGGTCATAG
Organism: Octopus sinensis; assembly: GCF_006345805.1. NCBI lineage: Eukaryota > Metazoa > Mollusca > Cephalopoda > Octopoda > Octopodidae > Octopus > Octopus sinensis. The sequence continues at coordinate 52,336 of NW_021833823.1, forward strand.
GGGTTCGTAAACGAATGTAGTTAGATTAAAGGTGTATATTGATCATCAGATATGTCAATGGGTTTAATTGTTGTTGGTTTTATTAGGATACAAATGTGATATTTAATATCTGGTTTTGAGTGTGTGAAGATTAAAATTCAGCATTCACTCCTGTATTTAAACCTTTGAAATTAGGTGTGTTCATTTAGGTGTGCCGAGTTTCAGGTAATGGAGTTTTTCAGGGTTCAAAAGTCAAAAGAATGTAGGCAGGTGGTAAGATTTAAATGGTTAGCTAGCTTCTTACTTTTTGTTAGTGTTATTTAGGTTTTTCACCGATTTGTATTGGGCAGGTGGAAGTTATTAATTCAGCATATCATGGTGTTATTAATATGGAAAATCTGTTAATTTCATGTTTTAATTTTCACATGAGGATGTATGTAAGTTTTAAAGATGTTAGTAATCATATTTGTGACTAGCGATCACTGTTCTAGAAGTTATTCGATTGCTTCTTCATTGTTCGGGATTTTAAAATTTCGAGTTTATTTTTGGTATGAAATATGTCTTTATGATGCCCTTCCTAACTCTTTAGATATTGCGTTATATTTAAATTCCGAGAAACATTGAAATAATTTCTTACTATTGTGTATTTTGTGCCTATGCTTGTGACTTCGTCCTTGTAATTTTTTCACAGCTGTACTATTATTTAAAACCAACTGTTATTGAGCTTTACCTCTTTACTCCACATGATGAAATCATTATTAAGAAGGAGAGCAAATGTCTTTCTGATTATGGTGGTATCGAGTCCTCAATCTCTCCATGGTGACCACACGTGATAATAGTGGTAAGAAACAATGAGAAACAATGCTTTGTTATCACCTACTCACATACAATAAATTGCTACAACTTGCTAGATGTGAATCCACTTCCTAATATTGCCGATCTCGTGCCTTCTATTTCCTGCAATAAATTCTATAGTAAATTGAATCTGAAAGCAGCATAGCATCAGATTCCACTACACAATGACAATAAGCGACACAACGCGCTTCGAGTTGATGATCGCTTATTCCAGTTTATAAGGTTAACCTTGGGCGTGTCTAATGCCGCAGGAGCTTTTCAATGTGTGATGGATGGTGTAATTCACGACAAGGATATCAAAGGAGTTCACGCCTATCTCAACGATGTTATTGTTGTCAGCAAAACTATTGAAAAGCACGAAAGGAACTTGGCTCAATTAATTTCAGGTACCAAAAGGTTCAAAATTATAATTGAACAATAACAAATGTCTTAACCACCAAACATCCATTTTGCTCTCTTGGATACAAAATGGAAAATAATTCACTGCACCTTGATCCAGAAATATTAAAAACCGTTCGTTTATTACCAAACACCATAGCAATACTTAACAACTGCAATATCTATGAGGTTTACGTTACCACTCTAAAATGCATGTTTTCCTTCTTGGAACTAATTCAACCAGTTTTAAATCCTACATATCTTTTACAAGAGGTCGCCTAGAATATATCCATCGGATCAAAGTTTCTATAGATAAGGCTTCTCTCTCCCAATCCCTCTCCATTCTCTCCTTATCCCTCTACCCATCTTTCATATCATCTAAAGTGAAACTTCCAGAACCACAATTTTCACAGTTTTCTTCGGAATTATTTCTCTCTTCGAACAGAATTTCACATCGATTAAAATAGAAGCACGAGCTATCATAGAAATTTCTTGGAAATGAAAAACTTGTATACTTCGATGCTATTTTATAGAGCACACTGAGTGTAATATAAACTCCATTCATACTTAGTAACAAAAGTAGAAGAAAATTAATTTTTTATCATAGAAACTTCGAAGAGGCATTCGAATTCATCTCCTTT
>NW_021833824.1:0-17500 GCF_006345805.1 Octopus sinensis
GAGGGGACAAACAAGGACAGACATAGGTATTAAGTCGATTCACTCGACTCCAGTGCGTAACTGGTACTTAATTATCGACCACGAAAGGATGAAAGGCAAAGTCGACCTCGGCGGAATTTGAACTCACAACGTAACGCAGAGGAAATACCACGAAGCATTTCCCTCAGCGTGTTAACGCTTCAGCCAACTCGCCTTGTGCCAAAATTTGAAACCGATATATTATTCTGTACCAAGAGAAGGTGCATGCAAGAGAAGGTTGGCTCAGAATCGGAAGGTCGTAAGTTCGACTTCCAGGGCGCGTTGACTCCTTGTGCAAGACATATTTCACGATGATCCGGTCCAGTCAACCGGCAAAAATGAGTAATACCGTTTTTTTCAAAGAGCCAACTTTGTCACATTCTGTGTCACTCTGTATTTCCATGAGAACTACGATTTCGGTACATGTATCTGTAGAGTTCTGAGCCACTTGCTCGTTGATTTAACGAGTAGGCTGTCCCATACATACATACATACATACATACATACATACATACATACATACATACATACATACATACATACATACATACATACATACTCCACTAGTTACTCCTTAGGTTGAAGATACCTTCGTTAAACGAATGTTATATTGTTATGGAGTAATTATTACTTCCGAGGTTCTGCTAGCTAGGAAACATATGTAGCCTGGATTTTACCTGCTCATTCCTTCAATTTGGACTTTTATTCATATTCATAGCGAACTTAGATGATAACCATGAACTATAAAATAGCTTTTTTCAGCTTATCGAACCACGATATGGGAAAAACCTACAACCATCTAAACCAACAAATCATTATTGCTCCTGGACGTTTTTCCTTTTATACGTACCATGGACTTTTCGAAGCTTACTAACTTCCTAAACTTAGATTATGAGTATGTATGTATGTATGTATGTATGTATGTATGTATGTATGTATGTATGTATGTATGTATGTATGTATGTATATTATTTATAATTTATAAGCCTACTACTTATTCTATCGGTCTTTTTTGCCGAACCGCTAATTTACGGGAACGTAAACACACCAACATCAGTTGTCAAGCGATACTAGGGGAGATAAACACAGACACACATACACACACACGCACACACATACACACACATACACACACACACACACACACACACATATATATATATATATATATATATATACGATGGGTTTCTTCCAGTTTCCGTCTACCAAATTTGCTCACAATGCTTTGGTCGACCCGAGGCTATAATAGTAAACACTTGCCCAAGGTGCCACGCAGTGGGAGTGAACCCGGAACCATGTGGTTGGGAAGCAAAGTTGTTTATAACTTCGGCAAAATAATTATTTGGTGATGTGTATTGATGTCTGCAAACAGATTATAACAGCCAGAGGCAAAACGATGGCTTGAATTTCATTCTTAATATGTTCCGTCAGATTTGATCGTGAATATGACAATCTTTGTTATCTTTCGTAATTAAAGAAAATCTTCACCTTTCAGACGAATATGTATTCATAACACAATCAATTCATTAGTGAAAGGAGACTCGTGTTACATTCATTAGTCCGTATTGCCTGTGAATGTCAGAATGATGGCGAAACACCGAATGCCCCAGACTCCCCTGACGCTAGCGTACTAAATGTGATATCAACACGTGTTCGTCTACATGAAGAAGTGGTTCTCCAGAGGCAAAACACTCCAGAGATTACAATATTCATTTTTAAAATCTGCTGTGATGTATGAAGAACACAAAATATACCATGCAAACACATAAACATACATATATCATATGTATACATACATATATATATGATTTATATATATATATATATAATATATATATATATAAAACTTAGATATGGTCCGACCAATGATTGGTCCAGGCCATGTCTAACTTAATAGCATGGTCCATTCAAGTAGTGAGTTTTTGTTGGGTGAGTTGTATCCAATTATGTATGTATGTATATCTGAATAATAAATAGGCCTTTTCAAGCCTAGCCAGGCTCATGAGCCCAGTTTCCCGGTTCCAGTGGTGTATGTGTTCCCCAGCTGGACTGGATGCCAGTCCATCGCAGCGTTACTCATTTTTGCCACCTGGGTGGACTGGAGCAACATGAAATGATATGTGTTGCTCAAGAACACAACGCGTCGCCCAATCCAGGAATCGAAACCGGAATCTTACGATCATGATGCTGACACCTAACCACTAAGCCACGCGCCTCCATTATTTATAATATATATATATATATATATATATATATATATTATATATAATATATATATATATATATATATATATATATATATATATTATATTATATATATATATATATATATATAGATATATATATATTATAATATATATATATATATATATTTAAGTTTTTAATTAATTATTAATTAGAATTGTGAGTACACGAATACGAGCGTCGCTACAAATAACAGTGGAAAAATAATAAAAAAAATAAGCTACAATTTCAGTGAAAATACAACAGGCTGACGAAAATCGAGGAACGAGTAACATGTAGCTTACCATTGCGGCTGAAGGACGCAAATGAGGATCACAGATATCCCTATATCACATGATTTCGAACTTTGAGATATTTCCCTTAATTCTCATCAGCAGGTTCGTTGTTAGCCAAGGGTTAAACTTCAGTGAAATGGTGGCTTTTATTTGAGTATTTTTTTACCCTTATTTCTAGCAACCCTGATACTTCGTGTGCCATCAATCATACTTACTAATTAATTATAAATTTATCAATCTGCCTTTTTGGCTTTAATGCTTGCTGTCCCCTTATATTACTGTTGTTATTACTTATTATTATTATTAATAATAATAATATCTTTATATATTTACATATATATGTATACATATACATACGTATATATATGCATATATATATATATATATATATATATATATATATAATATGCATTTATACAAATATATATATGCATCTAATTAAATATATACACCCATATACCTATATATATGCATATATATATATATATATATATATATATATAGAATAGTAAAAAGTGAAAAAACTACAGAAGGCTTAAATGTTAAAAAATATATATTTGCGTCAATATGTCTGAAGAATATTTAAAAAAATTTTTCTCTTATAATGACATAGTTTAGAAGAAAGACCGGTTTCGCGTTTAGCTTTTCAAATTTCTTGCGACGTTATGTTTATGTTGAACAGAGTTATCGTTATGTTTTGTTCAAAAGAGTTTCTAATAAGGGGAGGTAATGAGTGATTTCTTCCGGTGTAAGGGAGATAATCGCTTAAAAATTTGTTTCCTTTCCCTTGGTGTGAATTTCTCTGTATCAGTATGTTGGGATGGTTAGTCTGGGCTTGTACTTTTCAATGAAGAATGTTTCCTTGTTTAGTCTAATTTGTGTTGATGATCCGATAGCACATTGGTAAAATGGAAAGATTAAAAATTGTGGTAGTAGTTGCTTTGCGCATTTCTCAATGTGCTCACTAAAAGGTATCATTCTGTATTCTGGGAATGCAATCTGTTGTCGATGCAGTGTGCATCTACGTCTGAGTGATAGTCCCGTGGATCCCACGTAGTCGGGTGGCAGCCCCCCGAGCATTTTATGACATAAATTATGTTTTCAGAGGCACAAGTAAGTTAGATTTGATCTTAAATTTCTGTCCCTCTTTAAAGAGGAATTCTGATCCTTCTAGCAGGTTTGGACATGTTGCACAGTTCGATCTACCACATTTTTTTTTTGCTTTTGCATCCGTAATTTCAGAAGACAATTTTGCCTTTGTGAGAATCTTTTTAGTGATTTAGGTTGTTTGTAGCTTTTAATGATTTGGTGTATGTTTAGAATTTCCTTTAATTTGGGGTCCTTATGAAGTATTGGTAAATTCTGGGTGATGATGGTGAAGGCTTCTTTGTTTCTGGGGTTGTATGTAGATATGTAAGGTAGTATTTTCGGGGAAGGTGTGTTGTTGTGTTGAACTTTTCTTAAAGTTTCTATGTTGATTTCTGTTGCACGTCTGATCGCATCCTCTATGAGTTGAGCTGGGTAATGTCTGTCAATTAGGGTGTTTTTGAGTTCTTGCAGTCTAAAGTTCCTGGTATTTTGTTCTGACACTATTGTGCATATCCTTCTTGCAAGGTTGAAGGGGATGTTGTTTTAGTATGGTCTTGGGTGGCTGAATTAAAAAGAAGGTATTGTTTGGCGTCTGTGCCTTTGTAAAAAATGTCTGTTCTATTTTAAGGTTAATTTTTTTAATTAGTATATCCAAGAATGGGAGCTCCTTTTGGTTGTATTCCATTGTGAACTGTATATTTGGGTTTATGCTGTTCAATAGGTTTTTAAATTTTAGGAGTTTATCTGTGTTTTCATTCCAGAGTATAAACCAATCGTCTAAGAATCGTTTCCAATTCTCTTTTATGTATTGAGAAAGGGGGTTTCCAAAGATTGATAAAGATTCCTGGTAAATGATTATTTCCATGTAGCCCATTGTTAGGTTCGCAATGACTGGTGCTGCCCTTGTACCCATAGCAATTCCGGATTTTTGACGGTAAAATGTATTGTCTAACATGAATTGGTTATTGTTTAGGATGAATTCAATTGATTTAGTAATGAATTCTGATACAGAGAAATTCACACCAAGGGAAAGGAAAAAATTTTTAAGCGATTATCTCCCTTACACCGGAAGAAATCACTCATTACCTCCCCTTATTTAGAACTCTTTTGAACATAAACATAACGATAACTCTGTTCAACATAAACATAACGTCGCAAGAAATTTGAAAAGCTAAACGCGAAACCGGTCTTTCTTCTAAACTATGTCATTATAAGAGAAAAATTTTTTTTAATATTCTTCAGACATATTGACGCAATATATATTTTTAACATTTAAGCCTTCTGTAGTTTTTTCACTTTTTACTATTTTCTATATATTCAACCACGTACTTTCACAAACCAACTTTCTTATCTATATATATATATATATATACAATTCATAAATGAGGGCAAAGGAAAAAAATTCTAATGCCAAATATGCCGAAAAATTGGACATATTGTCCATTAACCATATAATTTTTTCACAATACTTTGCCCTCATTTATGAATTGTTAATAAATTTAACCGTTAAAGGTATTTTTTAATATGCTGGCCATTGATAAAAATTTTTTCGAGAAGATATTTTTTTTTTCGAAAAGAATTTTATCCTCACATTTGATATATATATATACATATATATATATATATATATATATGCCAGCAGTGGTGCCCCAGCATGGCCGCGGCCTTCGGGCTAAAACATTTTTAAGGATTTAAGGATTTTATATATACATTTATATATATATATATAGAGAGAGAGAGGGGGGAGAGAGACAGACAGACAAACTGACCGATAGACAGACAGATAAGCTATCGATAAACGGAATTTATGTGGAAACAGAAAGTAATATATGTATATACACACACATACACACACACATATATATGATTATGAATAGGTTTGAAACGAATTTTTTCTACTCGTGGGAAAATATAGTGAACAATTTAAGAAGAAAAATGCATTAACGTTTTTGTTGAACAAAATATATATATTTATATTTTTATGATATAAATCATCTACATGGTTGACTGGTTTCCCTTGTGTTAATCATGGCTAATCACGGGTATTTATCTATCTACCTCTCTATCTATCTATCTATCTATCTCTCTATATATATGTGTGTGTGTGTGTGTGTGTATACATACATACATGCATATATTTCTTTATTGCCCACAAGGGGCTAAACATAGAGGGGACCAGCAAGGACAGACAAAGGGATTAAGTCGATTACATCGACCCCCACAGTGCAAAACTGGTACTTTATTTATCGACCCTGAAAGGATGAAAGGTAAAGTTGACCTCGGCGGAATTTGAACTCAGAACGTAGCGACAGACGAAATACCGCTAAGCATTTCACCCGGCGCACTAACGAGTCTGCCAGCACGCCGCCTTTATATATACATACATGTATATATTTATAGGTGCAGGTGTGTCAGTGTGGTAAGTAACTTGCTCCCTAACCTCATGGTTCTAGGTTCAGTCCTACAGTGTGTTATCTTGGGCAAATGTCTTCTACTATATATGTATTCTGAAGTGAAGGCAGCATGACAATAAGGAGTACAACCTAAAGACAAAAGTTAAAACAAGAACAGAAACCAGATTCCAGTAATAGACAGTGGAAGAAAGGTCCCTTCGGTTACTGAAATGACTATCCTTCTGAAAAATAAGTATTTTTATTGGCGTCGGTCAAAAATTTGTTGCAGCTGTTTGATCGAGACATAGAAAGAAAAGAAAAAGATTCTGCAGTGTGCTGTTCCTCTAAACCATTTAATCGGCTTTTCCTTATTCAGAGCCTCTAAAACAACTTTCTTTCTTTTACCTTCTTTTTCTTGCTGAACCACAGAAAATACAGCTTTGCTTCTCAAATAAAACGTTATGGCGCAAATACCTCCAGGAAAGAGGACTTAAGGCCAACCTTTTATAATATTACAGCAGATCTATGTGATTGGTCTACTTTTGTCCCTTTTCAACGAAGATCTGCCGCAATTGACCCTGTACTATTTTAGTAACTTCAAGTGACAAGATCATAATAGAAATGTATTCCCAGGTATAAGCTTTGACTTGATGCTTCAGCTTCAAATAACAGACGCATAAACAAAAACTACGTTATTAATTTCAAAATATTCTTTTCTACTCTAGGCACATGGCCCAAATTTTGGGGTGGGAGCCAGTCGATTAGATCGATCCCAGTACGCAACAGGTACTTAATTTATCGACCCTGATAGGATGAAAGGCAAAGTCGGCCTCGGCGGAATTTGAACTCAGAACGTAAAGACAGACGAAATACTGCAAAGCATTTCGCCCATCGTGCTAACGTTTCTTATTTCTTTATTGCCCACGAGGGGCTAAAGACAGAAGGACAAACAAGAACTGATTAATTCGATTACATCGACCCCAGTGCGAAACTGGTACTTAATTTATCGACCCCGAAAGGATGAAAGGCCAAGTCGACCTCGGCGGAATTTGAACTCAGAACGTAAAGACAGACGAAATACCTATTTCTTTACTACTCACAAGGGGCTGAACACAGAGAGGACAAATAAGGACAGAGAAACAGATTAAGTCGATTACACCGACCCCAGTGCGTAACTGGTACTTAATTTATCGACCCCGAAAGGATGACAGACAAAGTCGACCTCGGCGGAACTCACAACGTAACGACAGACGAATTACAGCCACGCATTTCATCCGGTGTGCTAACGTTTGTGCCAGCTCGCCGCCTTTTTCTCTCTTTAAGTCGATCATATCGACCCCAGTGCGCAACTGGTACTTAATTTATCGACTCTGAAATGATGAAAGGCAAAGTCGACCTCGGCAGAATTTGAACTAAGAACGTAAAGACAGACGAAATACGGCTACGCATTTCGTCCGGGCGTGCTAACGTTTCTGCCAGCTCGATGCTTTCGGCGTGTTAAAGTTTCTGCCTGCTCGCCGCCTTATTAATTTTAAAGTATTAATTGGTCCGAGTGAGCCTGTCTCTTAATGATAAAATTAATCGTGGACAACAGAGTACATATAGTTTTTCGCTGACTTGAGCAATCAAGTAGCGGTTAAGTTTGTTGTGGGCTACATCAAGCAAGAACCCTATATTTTGTTTCTTCATTGATTCAGACGGCCAAGAATAAGCTCTTTCATTGGCCAAACGCAACCGCGCATAGGTCCCCTTATCAGGACCATCGATTATTTAGAGGCTTCCTCGCTGACATGCATAAATAGAAAGCGAACGTGATATGTGATACATGACGTATAATTGATAATAACTGAGTCAGAGGAAGGTCAAATATTATTTGAAGTAAAGTAGTTAAATTGTGGCTGACAATGGAAGAGCCGGTAACAACGTAGAGAAGCCATAGTGAAAATGTGATAGGAATGACCAATAAAAAGATTATACTGTCTGCGTAAATGTAAGGATAAAAGTAATTTATAATGTCAGCATGATAAGAATTTTTGATTGGCTTGTGTATGTGTGCAAGTGCATGCACGTGTATATGTGTCTGTGTGTGCATGCGCACAAACACGAAGATACAAGTACACACATAAACACACCGACCGGAAGATATATATATGTATGTGTATGAGGGCGTATTTGTGTACGTAATGGTATGTGCGTTCGAGCGAATATGTATATATATATATATATATATATATATATATATATACATATACTCGAGAATACACACACACACATGTATGTACATACACATAAGTATATACATATATATATATATATATATATATATATATATATATATATTACGCGCATACATGTATATATGCGCACTAAACATGTATGTTTAATATATACATATATATATATATACATATATGTACATATACATATATAAAATACAAACATACAGATATACATATATACGTATATACATACATATATATATATATTACGCATATACATAGCTACAAACACAATACCTGCATATATATACTACTTACACATACATACGTAATATATATATATATATTATATAATATATATATATATATAATATATATATACATATGTATAAATATATATATATATATATATATATATATATCGATATATATATACACGCATATGTTTGTACACACGTGTATATACATATATGTAAACATATGTATGTGTGTATGTATGTATGTATACACATTAACACATACAGACATATACACCTGCATACACTGACTTGCATACACCTACTTTCACTTTCAAATATTCATAGAATCGTATCACAGGGATGTATCTTTATCAACGTTCTTAACATTATTAACAACGTCGACGACCACGAGCTGAGCCAGCCAGCAAGCAGTCATTATAGCAACAATGAAGATGAAGGTTAAATGTCCCAAGTTATAAAACGGGAAGCCAGACGAGATTACATAAAACGTACTGAACTGATAGTAATGAGGATTTCATAAATGGCGTACATACTACGTGGCCTAGCCTCGCAGAATGACATCTGTATGTATCTAATCAAGCATTTTGATGGAGAGCCAACGGCGGCAGCATGTAGAGAGACGGAGAGACGGAGAGAGTGCGGAGAGAAACGGAGAGGGACGGAGAGGGATAGAGAGGGACGGGAAGGGACAGAGAGATGGAAAGTGCTTGAGATAAAGAAACGGAGTGGGATGGGAGGTTGAGTGGAGAGGAGGGGAGAGACAGGGAGAGTAATGAGAGAGAGTTTTAGAAAGGAGGGAAGAGAAGTATGAGAGAGAGTGAGTGATAGAGAGAAACAAAGGTAAAAAAATGTAGGAAAAGAGAGGATTGTGGACATGAAGAGAGAGAAAGATATATGTGTGTTTGTTGTGTGTGTGTGTTGTGTGTGTGTGTGTGTGTGTGTGTGTGTGTGTGTTATGTGTATGTATGTATATATATATATATATATATATATATATGTATACATTATATATATATATATATATATATATATATATATATATCAATGAAACAGGCTGCCTGACAGACAGGATAAGAGAATGGAGAAGAAAGTGAGAAGTACGATGTAGACAGAGTGAGATGTATATGAAGGAAGGCAATTAGAGAGAGTGACAGACAAAAAGACAGACAGACAGAGGGAAGGTGAGAGAGCTACCTACGGAAATAGAGAAAGAGAAAACTATACAGAATTAGAGAATTAGAGAGACTTTTCACTGAGAGAGAATAAGAGGGTGCTGTGAAGAAAGGGAGAGACAGAGAAAGAGAGAATGGGAGAAGGGAGAGACGGATATAGGAAGAGAGTTACAAAGAAGGAAAATAACAGGTCGAGAGAAACAAAGGTAGAGAAATAAAAAGAGCGCTGTACACATAAAGCAGGAGAGATATACAAAAAGAAATAGAGAGGGAGAGGACAATTGAGAGAAATAGAGAGAAAGTAAGAGAGGGAAAAATGAAGATAGATACGTAGACAGATGTTGGGATGGGTAGAGGGGTTAGAGGCCAAATGTCTTCATTCAGCAATTTTATTCTTACAGAAAATATTTAAATTCAAAGACATTTAAATCGAGGTTTCTGCGTTGCATTATTAACGACGGGACTAAGCTGTATTTTTTTGTATTGACATTTTCTCCGATTTTATCGTATGTTAATGAAAGTGCAATTGTCTTCCAAAACACCGAATACGCACGCACATATACATACATACAATTAGATGTGCACATACATATGTATATGGAGCTAAATATGTTATGTTATGTAGGTATGTATGTATGTATGTATGTATTCATGCATACATTCATACAACCTTAGATATGTGATGTATTAGAAGTACACTCGTTATATACATAGATGTATGTATATATGAGCATACTCACACACATACATAGAGCCGCCCTATTTAATTCCATAGCGGCTACCTCTGATGAGCGCAAGGTTACATAATCGGAATGTTACCTAACATTCCATTAGACCCCTAGTGCGAACCGATTTGTAAGATTGACCGTAATGGATATATATAATACTGTACACTTCGATTAACATACATAATACATATATATAATGTGAAGTATATTTGCCACTTAAATGTGGCTAGCCACTAAGGGTAGATGCTACTGTAGCTTGTAGCCCCAGAAAAACATCGCAGATGTGCGTGCAGCTGTGAGTAGAAATCGTCGAATCACTATCAGTGAGTTATCACAGGATGTGCAACTTAGTTACGGTTTAGATCAGTCCATTATCACTGAAGATTAGGGTACGGGATGCGTGTCTACCAAGTTTATGCCAAAACTGGTTTCAGCTGACTGAAAAGAGAAACGGATTTCAGTTGCTCACGATCTCCTTGATTGGGTCAAGAACGAAGAAAACTTTTTGAAAACTTTGCGTAGGCCCCTGAGCAGGTGTCGCCAAGCTTTTGGCAAAATTTGATGCAGATTCTCTGCTCAACGAGGATGCTGAAAAGTTCCTGGCGTTGGGTAAAAGAAAATACAGGAAGACCGGTTAATTATGATTTTATTTAACGTATTCTCCTCTCAGATTCACACACTTATTGCAGTTTTTCTTCAGTTACGATCGTGATCCGAATACCCAACCACTAAGCCATGCGCCTTGACTGTTACTCTTCCATTACTGAACAGTTTCAAAAGCAGCGAGCTGACAGAGTCGTTAGCACGCTGGGGCGAAATGATTAGCGGTATTTCGTCTGTCTTTAAGTTCTGAGTTTAAATTCCGCCGAGATCGACATTGCTCTTTCATCCTTTCCAAGTCGATTTGCGTACTGGGGTCGATCTAATCGACTGGCCCCTTTCTCCAAAAATTTCGGGCCTTGTGTCAGAGTAGAAAAAATTACTGAACAGGCGCAGGAGTGGCTGTGTGGTATCTTGCTTACCAGCCACATGGTTTTGGGTTCCGTCTTACTGCGTGGCACCTTGGGCAAGTGTCTCCAACTATAGCCTCGGGCCGACCAAAGCCTTGTGAGTGGATTTGGGAGATGGAAACTGCAAGAAGCCCGTCGTATATATGTATGTATATATATATGTATGTGTCTGTATATGTTTGTGTGTCTGTGTCTGTCCTCCAACATCGCTTGACAACCGATGCTGGTGTGTTTACGTCCCCGTAACTTAGCGGTTCGGCAAAAAGAAAGCGATAGAATAAGTACTAGGCTTACAAAGAATAAGTCCTGGGGTCGATTTGCTCGACTAAAGGCGGTGCTCCAGCATGACCGCAGTCAAATGACTGAAACAAGTAAAAGAGATAGAGTTTCACGATCTTGTATGGTTCAATCAATAACCATAGGCCTAACTATTTGCGTACTTTGCTATTTTTCAAAGGAACGGATTTATGTGTGGTGCGCACATAAACAACCATCAAGGGAGGTAGCTACTTATACACGGCTCTGTATTTTATACTTTGTTTCTAGCAATCACCAGGCAGATTTTACAACAAATTGCCTGAAGATAATACGTAACACATTTTTGTTGTACTGTTACATACTGCGATGATTGTTATACACAAAACCATTAACTGGACATGTTACTTAGATCATGAACCAGCAGGGATATAGATGTAAATTTAATTTAGGAATAAAAAAGTAGTAGTTGTTGTTATTGTTGTTGTTTTTATAGTAGGAGGTGGCGTGGTGGTAGTGATGCTGGTGACGATGGTGATGTTAGTGCTTGTGGTGGTGTTGTTGTTGGTAGTGATGTTGGAGTGGTGGTGATGTTAGTGTTAGTGGTGGTAGTTTTAGCAATAGTTGTGTTAGTGGTGGTGGTGGTGGTGGTGGTGGTGGAGGTGATGGTAGTGGTGGTAGTTGTAGTGGTAGCAGTAAAGTAGACGGTAAAAATAAGTCGTCATAGCGTAGGTGTTATTGGTGATGGTTTAGTAGTAGTAGTAGTAGTAGTAGTAGTAGTAGTAGTAGTAGTAGTAGTAGCAGCAGCAGCAGCAGCAGCAGCAGCAGCAGCAATAGTAGTAGTAGTAGTAGTAGTAGTAGTAGTAGTAGTAGGAGTAGTAGTAGAAAACGAAGCTCAAAAAGTGTGACGTCGACTTCACTAACTGGGAGGAAACGGCAAAAAACAGACCACTCTGGAAAACCACCATCCATGAGGGAACGGCGACTTTCGAGTCGAAAAGGTCTGCAGAGCTGGAGGAGAAAAGACGACGACGGAAGGAGCGCCAACAACAACCACGTGCGACTCTCCCTTCCGGCACTAGATGTCCGCACTGCGACCGATCTTTTCAAGCAAGAATTTGTCTTATCGGTCACCTACGGACTCACCAGTAAATTTGCGCGAAGACCGTCATCCTCGACCTTGAGGGATTGCCATCATCATCATCAGTAGTAGTAGTAGTAGTAGTAGTAGTAGTAGTAGCAGCAGCAGCTTTTTGATGTTGGGAGAAATGGTGTTGTCAGCAGTAATGTTGGCAGTAGCAGTAGTAGTAGTAATGGTAGTAATGTTGGAAGCAGTAGTGGTGGTGGTAGGAATAGTAGTAGTAGTAGTAGTAGTATAGTAGTAGTAGTAGTAGTATAGTAGTAGTAGTAGTAGCAGCAGCAGCAGGAACAACAACAGCAGTAGAAGCAGAAAAAATATAACGATGAAGACGAAAGTTCTATTTCATTTATATTTCCTTTTATTCTGTTTGTTTTGTTTTGATTTTTTTAGTTTTTTTGGGGGGTTTTATTTGTTTTTTCAACCAAAATGTATTTCTTTAACTGAAAATTGCTTTGATTTCGATCGAACTCTCTTAGATCAAAAAGAAGCGTCAAAAACATAAATAAAAATAAATGAATGAGAAATGTTACAGACAAAAAGAAGATGTAAAAAAATTTTTAGGTTTTTTTTTTCTTTTGTTTTTGCTCTTTTTTTTATTTTGAAAAGTTTCAACATTTTTGAAAGATATAACTTGATTTGATTGGATAACGATTGATTTGTAGTGAGGCTGATATTGATTTTTTTATTTCATTTTATATGTTATTGCTATATTTTAAGTGTGTTTTTGAAGGATCGGTAAGTAACGAGAAAATGAAATAATAATAACAATTATTACGACGACGACGACGGCGGTGGTGGCTGCAGCGATGATGACGACGACGATGACAACGGGAGACATGTTTTAGGTGAGAAGTGAGAAAACAGTAAATTATCACTTAAGAATGAGAATAGAGAGAGGGAGAGAGATGGGGGAAGCGTGGGCGTTAGAGAATGTGTAAGACTGAAAAAAGTAACGAGTGTGTGATAGAGAAAAAGAGAGAATGGGAGAATAAAGAATAGCATCGGAAAGTTATCAACTGAGGGAGAGAAAGTCCAAGTGTGAATGTAGGCGGCGAGACAAAAAGATAGAATGTCAGTGAGTGAGATACAGAGGTAAAAACAGATACAATTAGGGATAAAGGGGGACAGACAGAGACAAACAGACAGACACACAGACGGACAGGTAAAGCTGCTTCAGACAGGTGGATGGGAGAAATAAACCGGGAGAGAGGAGAATGAGAAAAGAATATGAAATAAAAGGAGAGAGAAAGAGAGAGGCAGGGGTGAAAAGAAAGAGATAGAGGTGAAGAGGCAGAGAGAGAGAGAGACAGACAGACAGACAGACAGACAAATAGGCAAGTAGACAGATACAGACGGAGGACAAGATGTAGGAGACGGGTGGATGAGAGAAACAGAGACAGTGGGGAGAAATGAATAGCGAATATGAAAGAAAGGAGGAGAGAGAGGAAAGGAGAAAGAGAGAGGTGAAGAGAAAGAGAGATAGGCAGTCAGACAGAGACACGGGAAGAGAAAAGAATGTATGAGAGAGGCGGCCGGAAAAGATTGAAGAGAGAACATCAGTAAAACAAATCGGAAGAAAGAAAAGGAGAGATGTATAGAGAGAAAATGAGATTAAGCGATGGAAAGAGAATGAAAGAGAGGCGAGAAAATTATTCGAAGAGGCAGAGACAAAAAAGTAAAATAAGTGAGAGGGTAGAGAAAAGAAGAAATTGTAATACGTAGCGTGGGGTTAGGAGAGACTGTGGGATTAAGTGAGAAAGATTGGGAGGCAGAGAAGAATCATTAAGGGAAAGAAAGACATAATGAGAAAGAAAAATTTTTTTAAACTAAATGAAAAGTAGAAAAATTGACAGGTGCAAATATGGATAAATATTGATTTCAAATTTTGGCACAAGATCAGCAATTTCTAAGGAATGAATTACATCGACCCTAACGCTCAACTGGTGCTTATTTTATAGACTCTCTTAGGATGAATGGCTAAGTCGACCTCTGCAGAATTTAAACTCAGAACGTAAAAACAGACGAAATACTGCTAAGTACTTTGCCCGGCGTTCCGACGATACTTACAGCTCGCGCTGAACAACTAGATTGCGGAGACTTAAAGAAACCAACAGTCGTCGTCAAGAGGTTGTGAGGAAAAACCAGAAACAGACACACACACACGCTCATGTATATATATATGTATATATATATAGACATATATATATACACACATATATATATATATGCATATATTACACACACATATATATATATACACACATATATATATATATACACACACATATATATATATACATATATATATATATATTATATATATATATATATAGAGAGAGAGAGAGAGAGAGAATACATAATATAATATATATATAGATAGATAGATAGATAGATAGATAGATAGATAGATAGACATATTTATACATATATATACATATATATACATATATATACATATATATACATATATATATATGTATATATATATATATATATGTATATATATATGTGTGTGTGTATATATATATATATATATATATATATATATATGTATATATATATATGTGTATATATATATATATATATATATATATATATAATATATATATATATATATATATATATATATGTATGTATGTATATATGTATATATATATCAGGTTGAGTAAAAAGTAAACAACGTTTTGAACCTTGAAGAGTTTGTACCGGATTTTTGAAGATTTATGAAATTTTAAAAACATTTCTTTGAAATTGTCTGATAATACAGACATAGACTTGCCCAAATGCATCCATAAATTAATATCGATATTTTTTTCACCGTTGTTACAATCATCTGAAATGGAACTGTCAAAGCGCGATATTCAAGCAATTTTGCTATATCAACGAAACGTAAAAATATATAAATCTCCATGAATTGTTTTGTCGAATAAATCGACCCCAGTGCTCCCTTTTAGTCTTGAATTATTTCTATCCTTCACTTTTTCTGGGGGCATAACCAAACTAACACCGGTTGTAAAGCCGTAGCGTGGCAAAGAAAAACACTACAACACGCGCACATACACAAGCAAAAGTTTCCGTCAAACAAATTCACTAAGTAGCTTGCTTACGAAGCACATGGTTCCGAGTTCAGTCCCACTGCGTGGCACCTTGGGCAAGTGTCTTCTGCTATAGCCTTGGGCCAACATAAGCCTTGTGAGTGGATTTGGTAGACAGAAACTAAAAGAAGCCCGTCGTATATATATATATATATATATATATATATATATATATATATATGTATGTATGTATGTATGTATGTATGTGTGTGTGTGTGTGTGTGTGTCTGTGTTTCTCCCCCAACATCGCTTGACAACCGATGCTGGTGTGTTTACGTACCCGTAACTTAATGGTCCGGCAAAAGAGACCGATAGAATAAGTACTATGCTTACGAAGAATAAGTCCTGGGGGTCGATTTGCTCGACTAAAGGCGGTGCTCCAGCATGGCCACAGTCAAATGACTGAAACAAGTAAAGGATTAATCCATCGTTCAGTCCGGGACTACAATAGAAGTAATCCAGGGTACAACGCCAAGGAACCGAACCTAAAACCGGGTGGTTGCAAGGCGAACTTCTAAACTGCACAGCAATACTGCATCTATCTTCTAAGCACTAAAATTTTGCAGCAAATGATTTTTAAACGAATTTTGATAAACAATTATTATGTAAAATAATTTTGTTAAAACAATTTAATACATAATTTAATATGTAAAGCTTTTGCGAGACCTTCGTAAAACATTTTGCAATGATGTCACAAATTTTATTGTTTATTCGGAGTACATTAATACGCATCCTCTCCTTCCCTCTATCTCTCTCTCTCTCCATATATGCTTTTATACGTTTATATATATAGTGACAGAGAGGGCAAGGCGGAGGAGAGAAATAGATTGAATGAGAGTGAAAGAGAGTGAAACATAAACTCATAGAAGATGGACAGACAGATGAATGATAGATAGATAGATAGATAGATAGATAGATAGATAGATAGATAGATAGATAGATAGATAGATAGATGAGAAATCGACCGGCTAATTCGTAGATTACACGTACAATCTGTAAGTGGAGCAGTAAAAATATACAAGACTTTTCTCAAGTTCCAAATGTAATTTCATCTGTGTGCTAACTACATCCCTTGTATGTTTGTTGGAAACCGGCTCCCTCCTCAGGGGAAGATTTATAATAATTGAAAAATAGAAGAGACATACATACATACATACATACATACATACATACATACATACATACATACATACATACATACATACATACGTACGTAGATTGCAGAACGAAATGGAATCAGTGCAGTTTCAAATTACCAATTTGTCTTTCGCTCATCTTACGTACGGGACCCGAAACCCTGATCGTACGGCAAAACCCCATTTTCATTTTTTTTTTCTCAAAACAAACACACACACACACGTGTATCACAGACACGTTCTCTTTCTCTCCCCAATCGCATACACGCGCGCCTGCATGCGCAGATGTACACAGAGGGCCGGCGCTGACACAAGCACCAACATTTACGGACTCCCACAGATCTGTGCGGGGTCTGTTGGTGTACAGGTACCGATCAGATCTACATGCGCACACTCACACACACACACACGCATGCGCATACACACACAACACACACACACACACACACACACAAACACACATAT